>NC_044582.1:7519394-7822425 GCF_901933205.1 Camarhynchus parvulus
TTTCTAGACACAGTAGTTTAGCTTTAATCTTTCTCTATTTAACAACAAAGATCAAACTGCTGAAAACTTTTTGCTTTCTAAAACGTATCTATTTCTACAATTTCCAAATAAGTACAATTTAATCTGCATGGTATCATAAAGCATATCTAAAATTAAGAGAACTCCATATGCTCATATAGTTGTTCACTAATCTTTTTTAGTAAGAGAAAGAAAAACTGAGGTGTAGAATAGGATGCCAATCATCAGTACACTCTGTAGAATGATTTTTTCACTGAACACAACAGTTGTGTGCCAGCGGAATAGGAGATATATTTTTAATTTTTTTTTATTTACGGTTTTTTTATGTTTTGGACTTGTCAAGTAAAATAAAATAAAAGCATTATGGACAGCTTTACTTTCTGCTTCTTACCATTTATTGAGGTTTCTACACCCGTTAAGGGGTGACAAGACATCAGAAAAAAACAGGAATATGTTTTTATGCAACAACCACTATTATTAGCACTTAAAGTGCTGTACTTTCTCTCAAGACCCTCACCCACGATTGTGTATCTTATGTATCCATGCACATGGAAGCCATAAAACATATGTCAAACAAAATAAAGCAAGTTATTAAGTCAAAATAGACCCTAAATCTTAGTGGAAGTCAACAGATAAACATACTACAGGTCTAGCATAGCCTAAGTACACAATGCATAATTCAGAGCTGAACTAAGTTTATTACTTATTGCAATATTTCTTACTCAGAGAGAGGTCTGGTGTGTTAAAGCACTGTTCACTCACTAATTCAGCAAAACTCATGAGAAACATCCTCTCTTTTTTTAAGCCTCTACAGTGCTATCTCTCCCATGGTAGGCATGCCTGGGAAGAAAAAAATGTGGTCTGAATCTGTGTATAATTAAACACAGAAATTTATTGCTGAATTATTTGTGCCCTGCGCTCACTGCCACATTCCTACATACATCGCTTTATGTCATTCCACTTTGTTTGCAAAGGCTTTTCCCTTATCATTGGCTTTCCCAGGCATCCATCCTGCTGGACACTGCCAGCTGAAATATAAACATCCTTGTACAAAAAGACCCATTCATCTCCAGAGGGCAAAATATGAATACATCATGCAGAGTGCAAGGAGGCTAGCAAGGTGTGAGGAGCCTACAAAGGAACAGTAGGACGTGGGAATCCAGTGAGAGGGAGGATGGCTGGGGTGGGGACAGAAGACTGCAATGTCTACTTTACACTCATCTCCAAATCTAAGCCAGGGGCTGTGGCTCCTGAGCAGTTCAACCTCCTGCTGTCCAGCCAACATTCAGGGTTCAGCTCAGTTCAGGTACTTGCACCACAAATGCTTTCTCTGTGGGATGAACAATTTGGCACCACTTGTGACAATTTCTCTGTCTTCATAGGCCACACATTTAAAAGGAAATAAAATGACACTATCTTTAAATCATAACAAAAGGATCACATGAGAAACAGTGAGCTCACATGATTCTTTATTGGTGACCCAGAGTTGAGAACTATGTAAAGACCCTGTAGTGAAACAACTGCCACAAGTACTAAACTGGTAAAATGCCACTCTGTCAGTCCAGAGCACTGATGGGAAAAGAGATGACTGTTACTTACAAAGTGCCCCTGAGGTGAAATAATCTGGTTTTAAAACATTTTACATTAAAATAAGCACTTCTTTAGAAACAGTGCTGCTCTTTAGTACTGACTCTTCTAACTGATTTCCAGCATCTCCATAATAACCTTTTTTTCTCTCCTGATTCAGCTACATAATTAGTATTTCCATTTTCCATACAAATCACCAAGAATTTACTCATCCTCATCTTTTGTTTCTCTTTGCATTTTCTAACATTCTAAAATCACAGACTTAGCTATAGAATGGTTTGGATTGGAAGAGACCTTAAAGACCATCTTGCTACAATCTTGCCACAGACAGGGACATGGTCCCCTAGCTACCTTTTTTCCTAAAATTACTCCATTTCCTAAATAAACTTAAATATTTTTAGTCATAAAACTTGCAAAAATTCATTAGGTAGAATTTTGTATACAATTCTTACCTCCTCAATTAATTATTGTGTGATAGAACTGCTTCAGGTGTTCTAGCCACTTAAATTGAACAGCAGTGGCATTTCAGTTCAGTCATAAAATTGACTAAATTGTCAATTGGCTTTGCATGTTTCCATATTTCTTCCAGCCTGCTTTTCAGAGTGCTGCCAAAGTCAAGCACAGTTGTTTAGTATGATAAACACATGCTGTAAAGTACCTTTTATGAACTAAATTAAAGGATTTATAAAAGAAATATCTTCCTGGATTTTTCCATTTTTAACATCTGAGATTCAGGATATAGGGAGCAGTTTCTAATCAAGCATCTCAAAAAGGATGCTACTTATTCATGGACTCTTAAAATTAATATTCCATTATAAACTTCGATTAAAAAAGCTGAAATTGAAAGAAGTACTAGTCTTCCTCTTCTTTAGTGTCAAATTTCTTAATAAAAATTCCATGTTAAAAGAAAAAAAAAAAAAGATGAATAAATGCATCACTCACAAGGCAAACCCAGGATATGACAAATTATGGGACAATACTTAATTTCATGCCAGTGCCCAAATGGCATATTTTCAGTGACAGGCTTGTCATCATTATTAAGAACTTCCCCTGTCCCCCAGTGATGAAGAAACACATTACAGACAAACACATTAATCTTTCCACACAGTACAATGTAAAACCTTAATTACAACCTCATGCTTCCCCCCACAAACACACAACACACCACAGACCCAAACCATACATATGTCAACCCTGAATATCTGCTGATATTCCTAAGATTGCAGCTAAGGCTTCGTATTGAACTGTGAGAGAGATCACTATTACTGAGCACAGTATGCTTTTTCCTCAATCAAAAGTTCAAAAAAGAACCCAGGAAATCCAGCCTGTCCTCATGAATTTGGGGCTGCAGATTTGTGCACATATGCAGACTCCTAAAACAGAGAGGTTTCCAGTAGTAGGACTAAATTCTCTTTTTAATTTAAAGGCAGAGCTCAACACAAAAGTGTAGTTCAGTGGCAAAACCACAAAATCATAAAAGCAATGCACTCAAATGCCACTTGTGTGCTGATCAGAGGCAACACCTTGCATCAGCAACTGAACTCAGCACCTCAGTATCCCTGTTTTCCCAGTATCTTAGTCCAGTAGAAAGAAACTTGGACAAGAACTGACTCAAATCAATCCAAAGGGAAAAAAAAAAATTCATGAAAGTAAAACAATTAGAGTAATGGAAAGATTAAAGTTAAATGATTTTGGGTTTTTTTCTTTAAATTCACTGGTACAAGGATTGGAATCCAGGTGTCCCATAAACAGATTGATATTTCTTTTCTCTTTCCAAATGATTATTGCAAATGTATCAAGAGTGACTGACTGCCAGTCACCAGGTTACAACATTTTCCAGGCAGATGAAGCATGTGGATTCAACCAGAACCTATCAACTACAATTAAATCAGTACCCTTCTTTGAGAACCTAAGCACTACCATTCTTTCTGCTACAATGACTGAAGGAGTGGAACAAAAAAATTCTTGCTTGTTTTGAGAAGAAATAAACCCCTTCCTCCCATCACTGGACAAACTGTAAAACAATTCTGTAGATATAAATACAAAAGCTTATTTGATTCGTAAAATGTGGTCACACACTGACACTTCTACAAAATAATTTTGATTCCTGCCTTTTGCTGTATTTGCTTGCACTTTACAACTCATTTTCCATTACAGCAAGGTTGTATTAGCTTTCTGCTGCTGAAAAATTGCAGGTCATCACTCCATTTGACCTCCATCCTGTATTATTGCAATGCTACGATTAAGGATTACCCAGGAGATCACTAAGACATGTCAGTCAGCACACCTCAACAGGGCAAGCAAGGATTCCCATGGTTTTGCTCACAAAAGTACAACTTAATAAATGAGACAATGGGCAAGGATTGGATAACAAAATTTGTCTGCACAATGTTCAATAGATGTAACAGGATATGCCTTTCACAGACAAAATTGTAGCAGAGAACTCAGGGCATTACTTTATTCCCACTTGAGTGGGACTCATGCAGCTTGACTTTTTCTGCCTGTGTTCCTAAAGTAACTACAAGACACACTGCAAACACTGAAGTTTCTCAAGTCAGACAGAGAATGTCAGAACAAAGAAATGTTGATTTCTCAACTACCAAACACAGATAAACACAGACTTCTCTACTAGCTTACACAGGTTTTCAAGAACAGCTGTAGATCATGCTGCAGCTAAACTTACTGCTTCTGTTTTATGGATACACAGCTATGAAAGGCAAAATACAGATCTTTATTAATTTTTCTGAAGTATTTTATAATATTATAAGGGGACAGTAAAAAAACCTGCTGGCTACAGTGTTATGCTGAGATTTCATGGTTCATCAAAACTTTCCAGGGAATAAATTAATGTCTTAGAAGAAATATATTCCCACAAAACAATTCCAAAGCTTTATGGAATAAATGCAAAGTATAGATGTGCATCTGTGACTGCCCTTCAGCAAAACCATGTCCTGCAGGACTTCTTCAGCACATCAGCCTCTATGAGATGAGACTGTGCTATCAGGTTCTGGTCATTTTTACAGGGTCTTAGGAAGACAGAGATCAAAAGAAATGTCTCTGGTCCTCTGTAGATTTACATCAGTTGAACTGCCAATATTTCTTAATTCGCAATGAAACTGCACAGGGCACCCTTCATAAATATTTATCCATAATGTTAGACAACTGAATTTTAGTAGTGTGCCAAGCTATAAAGTAACTGAAAGACTATTTGTTCTTTCAGGGAACAGACATCAAGGTAGCCAACTTCCTCTTTGTGTAGCAAATCTACAGGCATATCACTTCCACTTTTTTTTAGTAACTCGTTACTTAGCTGAATAGTGATTATTTAGACTACTAAATGTGCTGGAATTCAGATTTTGTGGTAGACCCACTATTTGTATTGTTATAGGATAGACCTCAGTCTCTTCTTGAACTTGCAAATTACATGTAATGAGTCATTTCCTTAGTGGAAGATTGCTTTATAGAGCTATTTATCCATTATAGTAAGTTATTTTTAGTGATTATCTTAAGTGAAATAAAATTCCAAAAGAAACAGGAACCATGCATATTCTACAATAGTTTATTTCCTTAAATATTCTGTAGGCATCATGCATTCAATAAAATCTGTGTTATTATCATAATCTACTTTGTGTCATATGAAATATCTAATCTTTAGTTCTCAGTTTATTCTAAGCTCAAAGGTGAGTAATTCCACATTAGGAAAAATGTCACTAATAGACTCTGTACACGTGTAAATGGTATTAAAAAGGTCAAAGAGACCAAAGTCTGGCTTTCATGAGGTCTCACAGCTACAAGGCATTTGTCTTTGTTGTTGGTGCCAGTTAAGGCATGTCTGGCTTATTTGATCCCCCAGATTAATACAAAGAAGATATCTGAACTGTGAAAAAAAAAACACAACAGGAAGCTTAAATGCAGCCATATGGACCATCTGATTCTTTCAACCTCTTAACAGATGAGGGTTGAAATAACTTCCTTTGCTTATTAGCTAATTAAATCATCCTAACAGTGTATAAAATGGCTATAATAAAAGTGAGTTTAACCATAACCTCCAGCTATGTTCCATTAAGTCTCACATTCTAGGTCATCTAACTGTACAGTGTACAACATACTGCTAACTGAAATATAAATATATTTTTCTCAGCTTAAAGAAAACTCTCATTTTAAAAATAATACAGTTCACAAGAAGACAAGAAAGATAAAAAGAATATCCATTTAGAATATCCATTAATATATATTTAAGATTTTTACCAAGATTAAATAATTACCTTTACATGGCATTAAATAAAAGTCACTTATGTTTTTTCTCCTATTGAACATTCTATTTACAGAACAGTTCTATTAAAATATCTATATAGTAACTAAAACTGTTTGTTTAGTTGGGGGGTTTTAATGTTTTCTTAACACAAGGAATACTGTGGAATCCATCATAGCAGAATTGAAATCTCTTTTGAAATAAAACGTGATTCAATATTGTGCATTACATGCATGCAGATACATTAACTCTTCTTGCTTTTCTAGTATGAAGTCTACTGCCCTTTTATGATATATCTTTAAATGACTACATAAAAAACATGACAGTGATTGTAATGCCTATGTATGACCATGAATCTTCCTTCTTCAGTTCTTACTTTATCGAGTTCTGATGAATTTTAATTAATGTAGCTGGAAGGACTCTACAGAATTTATTTTCAGAACTAGAGCAAAGCCTATGACTCTTTCCAGAATGACTGAAAGCTCCTTTATATTCTCTTATCTCCAAATGATAACTGCACCTCTCAATGTATATTTATTTCTCCCAGATAGGAATAGCTAAAGTACATTTCCACAACATATGACTTCCATTAGAAGATGTGATGAATGACCCGCTCTCAACAGCCCAAGGAAAAGCTCATCTGTGCATACTGAAGTAACGAGACTACAATGAAATTTTTCCACACATTTCACCATATATTATCAATTGACATGCACTGTAATTTTGCTAGAGAGATACCTAGAGATACCATCCTGTCTGAAAAAGTAAAAGTAATTTCCAAACTGCACTTTTCAAGGGTGCTAAGTTTTTTATTGATGCTTTGAAACCCCTCTTCCTTAGCATTTGAATGGCTTACATGCTAATGCTGCCAAAAGTGTCCAGTAGACTATGAACCAGCTATCATTTGAAAGAAGAAAATTCTCCTTGGAATTGGATAGAACAGTTACATAATTTTTTCTCAGCTACACAGACTTGATAGACACTGAGGCATGAAGAATCAATTCAAAGCACCCTGGCTCACTTATGCTTGCACTAACTTGCATTGACAAAGCTACCATTAGGAAACTAGAGGGAGGTGCTTCCATATTTATTGCATGTTAGCAAGTTAGGAGAATGTGGATGGAGCAAGGAGGCGGTATTTGAAAAAACATGAGCCTTTTGTGATGATGCCAAGAGAAGCAAAACAGACAGTTGATTATGGTAAATGAGGAAGCCATATCCCAGGGCTTGGGGAAAACTACTCTGGCTCAAAGTATTCCTGCAAATAAATAATCATCTAAAAATTATCAATTGCTCCCCTTCCTAGTGTATGCCTCCTTCTTCCTGCTAATCTACCAAAAACCCTAACCATCCTCTAACATCCTTCTGTACACAGGAGGAAAAGATGAGTCCATCTGTGCTGCTGATGGTTGCCCACATTTTGTATTGGCAGAGCAGCCAGTAAAAATAAATAGTCAGCAAATACAGGGGTTTATCAGCTCATGATTTTGTAACTCCAACCATAACTTCATTTCAAACATTCACATGAGCACAGGCAGACCCACATATTGCAAACAAATTCCTATTTTCTGCCAACTTTCACCAGTAGCTTCACTTGACACAGCACTGAAGATCTTGCAAAATGGAACTCCTCAATGGAACAGCTCCATTTTTCTAAACCTTAACTGCACAACTTCCCATAAGTATCATGTGAGGGAACATCCCCACCTCCTCAGATTTCACAGTAAAACAAGAAATTTAATTGTAAATCTGTTTCTATCAAAACTATCTGGTTTAGAAAAATCATTCATTATTAAAGAATTTCACATAACTCTGATCATTTTGACAGAACTAGGATAGAAAGCAATTATAAGGACAAAGGATCACCACCACTAGCAGTGTATAAACATGCAGTGCTGAACTCGAGGAGGCAACTCCATAACCAGATTCAGCTGCTGCCAGAACAGGCTGTATGAATGGAAGCTAAGACACACAGGATGCTTAAATCAATCATGGAAAATTTACCAGCATTTTTACTCTACCCACTGAGATTACAGTACAAAGTTAAAAATGAAATCCATTGACTACTGCATTTTCAGACTAACTTAAAAACAAGCCACATTAAAAATAAACAAACCCCAACATGGATAAGATAAGCCATCTCTAAGAAAAAACACCAGTCAGTGTGTCCCTCTACTCCATTTTGGCAGTTTTATCATAATAATATTTCAGTTCTACTCCTCTGTTAGTACAAGGCTGTGCTGTCAACAAGTTGGAATTTATTCTGGGACAAATGTATAAAGAAACAGTAATGAAAAAACTATGCTATGGCCAGGAGGAGATTCCAGTGATGAAATAAGACTTCAGGAAATCAGTAAGAAAATTCTAAGCTGCAGTGACTTACTGTGACAGCCTGCAAGCAGCAGGATTGCACAAACTTTGTATTACTTGAATGAATTACGCTTCAGGGTGATCAATATTACCTAGAAGAATATAAGAATAGTGAACTTTCAATACCCAATCAAGTAATTTACTTCTCAGGTTGCTCTTTCCATGTTACTGAGGTGCCATGTGCCCACAGGACAAAGTACCCCCACTCCCTAGGTCAAGAACCTTTCGTTGCCAATCCCCCAACACAAAGCTTAAGCAACACAATTTGCAGTAGAGTCTAATGTAAACATCAGCAGCACCATCTAAACTACCCTAACTCAGAAGTTACATAATAATACTAAAAATAATGAGATTTAATGAGATTAACTGACCTATGTCCACAGTGACTACAGCACACACCTTTTTCAGTCCAAGCTACCTTTCCCCTTCATTCTCCCCCCTGACTTTCCCTTTTACCTTTGTGTCCCTGGTATGAAGTTGGTTCGTTCCAGTCAGGACTCAGAAACTTAACCAACCAGATGGCAGAGAGGAGAAAAAATAATGCTTTGACTCCAACTGTCAAGATGACAAACCTTAAAAATCAAGATTAGAACCTTTAAAAGTCTCTACTAATCTAGTTGCCCCCTTTTTTGAGTACCCAACTTTACCTACAGCTGCACACAGTCAGCAGATGATAACATTTTTCTACTGGAAACCTCAAGTTGAAAAATTGTTATTAAACTGTGACTTCAAAATCTTGAGAAAGCTGTAGAAAAGTAGAGAACAGAACAAAAATATCCTAATCTTTATTCCAGCATCATAAATACTGTGTCAAGTTTTTGCTGTTCTTTTTAGTCTCTTACCTTGGGCTAACTAATAACATTAGAAATGTACTCACACTTTAGATATTATTGAATTTAGAATACCACATGTACTAGTTAAAAATTTGGGGCACTGGCTAGTGTATATAACACCTAACCCCCCAAAATGAAGCATTTTGTTCTTCACTGTTTATTATGCTCTTGTTACCATTTCCAGCTATTTCTAAATATACAATAATTTATACCAAGTTGTTTTGTGAAATACAGATGTAGCATAAATTCTGTATAACAGAAGCCATATTCAGTGCTCACTTTATAATGTAAATACATACTACATCACAGCTATATACATTGTGAAATTCATACACATACAAAACAAAATAATTTAAGTGCAGATCTTCAAGTTTAAAAGTTATGAGAGTATACACACAGATCTGCTAAAACACAAGTATTTCAATTACAGATTGGTATTATATTTCAGCATATTATATTTTTCTCACTTTAACTCTGTTTTCCATGTTGACTTAAATTTTTTTTTTATTTGCTTGGTATATTGAACCCTGGTTTGGAATAAATGGATTCAAATAAACACAATTCAGTGCCAGAATTGCCACAGGCACATTTTTTTCTTTCAGTGGTCCTGGGAAGTGGTTTGCTAAGCTATTGTTCTCAATTAAAAACTCATGTGTTTGTTCAGTACAATATGGGTCGCTGCTTTGAGTGAAAGATTCCCTTGACAGGGCAAAACCTCTAATTGTAACAAGTCCATGCCAAGTATGCTTAACCAGATGCAGCCCCAGGTTTGATTAGCAGCCACTGGCTTCCATGTACAATCAGATAATGATGGTTTTGCTTCTCTGCTGAGCAAACATCCTCAGCTTTTAATCAAATATGTCTGTGTATCTATAATGTATGGATGTATATGTGTATATATCTAAAAACCTCTATACACACAATTACGAGTGGCACAACTATTTTAAAACTACAGCTCATCTCAACTTATTTGACCTTTGACTGTTTAATCTTAGAAGGACCTGTGCAATACCAACTGCAAATAAATGGAATAAAATATTTATTTTGGCAGATACCATATAGATTTGGTGAAGAGACATGTGGTGCATGGAAATTTTTTACCACACATGTAGACAGCAGAAAAGGCTCTGGAACACATTTTTGTTTTCCCACTTGTGGGACAGCATCTATTGGATAATGATGATATTAGAACTGCAAAGACACGTGCCATTTTGGAACAACATTCCAATACTTCTTAACTATGCCTGAGGGAAGGTGGTGAAGCTTGGTGTTTATTTTATATAAGAGTGGGTATTAGTTAAGTTTGCTAATATGACTTCAGGAATATTTTGGATTCTGCTATTTGCATTTTTTTTAAACTTGCATGTATTCAATAAGGGCTTTTAGTGGAATCTCATAAAACAAATTTCTATCCCCTTTTTAAAGCCTGGACATCTTTTATTTCAGAAATAAACACAGTATTATCTCAAATACCCAAAACAATCAACATAATTTTTCACATAAAGAAATAAAAATCCTTCTTCCATACACTACATGCACAACTATCTTGAATTTTACCCTGCCCTACACTGGTTTCTTTTGTTCAAAAGTACAGAACTGAGTTCAAAGAAAAAGGTAAAAGAGAATTAAAAATAATAGAAATGGCCAATCTAGTCTAAAAGTAAAACAAATTCTAAAAAATCTAAATGAAGGGTATACACTTTTGTCTTTCAAGTATTTTTCTTCCACAAACACCAACAACACATATTCTGCAGTATTGTTAAATATATTTCCCTCTACAGTAACATATAAAAGCTTACTTATTTCTATATAAACTGGCAGTTAAAATAAGAAGAATGCGTGTAAACTTAGCTACATGAAGTACATAAAAGTATTTAAAGAAACTAAACAAAAGACTACATAACTAGCTAAAAAAAGGCCATTATTTTTAAGCTGACTTGCTGAAATTAATACATCTCAATTAGTCATCATTTCAAGGGTGTTGTATGTAAATGTATTGGTGACCTGGCCTCTGTCATTCCCATTCATAACCAGTTGAGAGAGATAAGGAAAAGTTACTTGCATGTACTTTTCTACCACAGTCTTTAACCATGGCTGGTTAAAATAGCACAGAAGACATTTTTAATTTTCCTCACTTAAGATTTTCCTTTGCATTTTCACAGTGAAAGCCAATGCAATGCACTATTCTAGACTACAGTTACACAAAGTTTTACAGGCATTTTAAGAGTAGCAGCATCTCCTTATCACAGGCTTCACAATGAATTTTCATCATGTAGATAAGCAGCTAAAAGGTGGTGGAAAACCACTCAAAAGTTACTACACATATTTTATCTTTTCCAGCTAAACCTCTTTCTTATGTTTACTTAGCAAAGTAGAAGATTTGGGGGCAGCAAGGAGGAATCGTCCTGCTTTGTATCTACGTTACAGCACTTAGTACTGTGTTACAGTCCTCTGTCGTGCTACATCATAACCCCATGGCTATGTATTAATGCCTCCATCACAGTTTTCTTCATTCACATTGAGCCTTGAGTACTGGTTCCTCTGTGTGGTCTTAATTTCCTAACACCCTGAAATAAACCATGACGTGAAATAAGTCATGTTATGTTTGATTTAGGAGCTCATAAATTGAAATATGTATAATAGTAGCAAATAAATGATGGCGATTGCAGATTTCACCTGGTCCTAAAAGAAACACTCAACTTTTAGGAAAAAAGTTTCCAGAGACGACCTAGGAGAACAGTAACCCCTCCTCCATGAGGTTTGACAACAGGCCACAGCTGCAAGATAAATTCACTGTCTTTTCTTTGCCACTGCAACTGGTTGCTTGTAGTAGATTGGTTATTTTTTTACAGTAACCTCAGGTGGCTTTGAAATGTTATCTTTAACACACACATATTTTATGGGTGTGGTACAGATGGGAAAAAGCATTGCAGAACCATCCCTGCAGAACAAAAATGAAGTCTTCCCATTTTTGGGAGATTAATTAAAGAAGCACCCTGGGAAATTGGGCAGTTGAACATAAGCTCTAGAATGCAGAAAAGGAGGGCACATACATCCTGACTTCCTAGTTCCCAGCAGTGTGCAGCCCCTATGTAAAACTGAGATAACATGCAAAAATGACAAACTCCCATGGAAGAATAAGAGAAACTCTGACACTGCACTCCCTCAAGGGCTCTGCTAGTTGTGGAGAGCTGGTGAAGAGCTGACATTGCTCAGCAGCTCATCCTCTGGCAAGACTGCCTGTGCCCCTCCAGGACAACTCTTGTGATGCAGCACTGCATGCCACTGGAACCATCAGCAAATGCTACTGCCTGGGAAAGGAAATCGCCTGACACCGTACCCTGAGGATAAAAAAACTTTGGCTTTGTTAAGCCATGTATGTGTCTGTGTAAGAGAATTCCACAGCCAACAGACCTCCAGTGAGAAAGCCCTGCCACCAGATGTTTAAACTGTTAGTGCACCAGCTGATCCCAATTGCTGCTGGTGGTAGTGGAGGCGCTTTTGGCTCTGTCCTTTGAATTGGGCTGTTGTCTCCCTAGGTGGGGCTGTCATTTTCATAATAGATCATTGTATTTCCCAGTAGGAGAGCCACTGTCATGGTCCCAAGGAGGATGGGGAGAATTAAGCTCCTGTTTAATATTTTGTTATGTCATATCTCACAAATAGCATTGTTTAACTCTGTAGTCCACAGAGAGATCTCGTGCTTAGGACTTATATGGAAGAAACAGCATTTTCAGATTTGCTTACGCTGAAGAGTTAGCTTATGAGCCTGTGCATGCAAAACACAGAGAATTTAGGAACACTGCCAGAGATATGACATGTTAGCAAAAAAAAAAAAAAAAAAGTCAAGTGTATGTGTGGTCTAATGAAGGTCTGGTAGCCAGGAACAATTCAATTCCTCAGCTCTACTGTGGGGCTAAATACAACACTCGGGTTACAAGGCAGCTCAAATCCAAGCATCTTATCACGTATTTTGTGGAGTTGAGAAAATCTCATTTATCTAAACAAGTGCCAGTGTGAGGAACAGATGCAGATTGGCATTCCCAACACTCAGGTGTATTTCTGAAGAAATGCACAAGCAGCAAAGTAGGAAATGCACAGCCTGAAGCAGTTTGCAATTAGTGTATTGCCTAATGCTCTGAAAAAAACTCCAGTAAAAAGTTTAATTTACATGAAAAGAAGAAGCTTTATACCTCCAGTTATCTGTTGAGTAAAAACTGCAGAAGCACTGCCCCTCTACCATACCAGGATGCTTCAAGAATATGTCTATCGTAGAACATTTATGAACTATAAAAATATGCTCTATAAATAAGTAGGTGATGGTGCCTCAGATTCTGTGCTGCTCAATTCCCACAGATTGCTATTTTTAAACACAACCTTACCTGCAAAACATGACATTTTTCAGGAATTTATAACATTAGCATGTGTTCCCTTCTGATGTTTTGCCTCTACCTGTTCACACAAATTGACAACTCCAATGCAAATTGCAGCTGTCAGGGAACTCCATCATATGAACCATGTGCTGCAAGGTCCCTGCTACCCTTGGAGCACACAGTATCAATTATGTAATTTTCAGGAATCAGGAACTAAGATTCTACTGTAATGAAACCAAAGCTTAAAAAGTATGAATACCCTCAGAGCCAAAATGTTTTCAAAAATTTGACAGTGATTAAAGCATAACTAATTTTTTTCTTCTATTAAGCATTGATAATCATTAATTCTATCTTTATATAGATACACAACTTGTTTTGTTCCATATTTGTTTAGCATTCTTCATATATATATTTTTAGCACACAAATCAAAAGACAATAGAATTAAACAAATGAATGTATTATTTACCACACTTAGAAAACACTATTCATGGATTAAAATAAAGTATAACTTGTCCAAGAGGACTTAATCCATTAAAGACACAGGAAACCAGCTTAATTTGTCAGAATGGCAGCCATTAACTCTGCAAGGTTATGCAAATACAGCAGATGATTGAGAAAGTGCAGGCCATCCCTACTGTGTCAAACATAAACAAACTCTGTATGAAACTGGCAGCCAACATCTTTGTTGTGCGGAAAAGGCAGGTAAGGAAACACAAATGCTTTTGTCCTTAAATAGGAATAATTTCAGTAATTCCATAAACGTTGTAAAGTTTGTGAAATGATACAACCACTTTTGTTCCAAATGGTTAATATGTTTCTTGGTCTCTGAGGCTCCCTAGAGGGAGCGAAGCTTTAGAATCTCTTGACACTCTATCTGCATGGAACTGCCATGTCAGCTGGTAATTACAGACCTATAGGAAGTACTTAAGCATAGGCTAAGGATAAATTTAGATAAATGAACAATTTTGCTAATGAATAATATTCCTGACAAAGAAAACCTTACATTTGAGAAGTATGTGATTTTCCTGACTCCATCAGGTCAATAAGTGCTTTTAAAAGCAGTAATTCCTGAACCTATTAGAGAGCAGAAGGGGGTTAAAGGGTTTTTCACACCACTGACAAACACAAAATGTATGTCTGTGCGTGTATGTGTTTTATAGATGTAGACGAGCACAGAAAAATTGACAAAGATCTTGTAAAACTGAGTTAACAAAATTCAAAAGTGAACCATACAGGTTCACAAGTCAGTACATCACTGTAATAACTTCAAACGTGCATCACTGCTCCCTACTGTTGTTGTCATCTGGATCTTTCATGCCTGGAGGCCCTTTCCTCTAAACATGGTTGTGTATAAATACACAACCAAAGAACTTGGTAAGGGGCGATGTGTCAATCTAGAAAAGTACATGAAAACCTGTGTAAGAGCTGCTGATAAGCATAAACTAGGTCATTAAAAGAAATACAGAAATATCTAAGTCCACAGGATTAGTCTTTATGAGGAAGAGGACAAAAGGAGAGAAAGAAGCACCCAAATCAATTTGAACAATAGTGCAACAGTCAGATAACCCAGACACACAGATTACATTGTACAGAAATAAGATCATCATGATCTATTATGTAGCATTAGGGAAAGAGGCATAAATTTCCTTACACTAAACACATGTGCAACCAGTTTTACAATTCTGCTTTTTGGTTGTTTTGCCTGGAACAATTTTTATTCCAACTTTTCAAAAAAAGCAGTTCACATAACCAGCCACATGATCCCAAATGAGGACTACAAATAGCTTTGAGGTAATTGCTATATATTAGGGAGCATATGCAAACAAAAGGTCAAAGAGAAGATAAATTGTGAGAGAGTGCTCGGAGCAAACTCTAGCTTTCACTGGGCAATTTCAGAAGGAAGACAGAGGGAACAAAGTTGTTTACATCCTCTGGGGTTTTTCAGTGCTAGAAACCCCCTTAGCTAACTTTATCAGTTCCAGTTATCACTACAATTGAACAACCCCTAATGTACCTCTTGACCAGTGACCTCTTCTTTCTACTTGTCCATCACACTCTTTTTTTTCCACAACTACAGGAAAAGGAATCATTCTAAACCTGAATACTGGTGGATGTTTTTTCCTCAGCCTTCTCTACCCCTTTTTCTATTTTCAGCCTCTGGAAAGGGCATTTCCTCCCACACCAACTGGCAACTTTGTTTTTCTTTCAATATTAAACACACAACTTATAGTTCATGAACTTTTCCATGCTGTCAGGAAAAGACATCCTTGTACCACCTCTCCTTAGGTTGGCCCTAGCTGTGCATAACAGGAGAATTTGCTACCCTAATAGCTCAGAATGACCACAATATCACATGATCTACTACTAGTGCTGCTCTTAATGGGCTACACCATGAATACAAAAATATAGTCTACCATACAAGACAGTCCATATCCAGCATACAAAATCCATTTATCAAATATATTAATCTCTTTTTCATCATCAAAACACTTAAATAGACTGTTTACCAAAATAATTCAATATAAACACTTATTTTTATTGATTCATTCCACTACTCTCTCTTCCCCTGCCACAAGAACTCAGTCTTCATACTTCTGACTAACAACTTTGCTTAAAAGGCAGAAAAAGATACAGAGCTATAGGAAATGCTTCTCTGAAGTTTCGCTAATGAGGAAGCAGATCTTAAGGCTCTTGCTGCTATTGGGCTCATTTGTATTTTTTATGAGCTGATGTACTAGTGGGTAGAAAAGAGACAGACTCCCTCCTGGCAGATTAACCAGCCCCCTAAAGGTGCCTGCCATTAATTTCAGTTATTCATCTGCACATCTGTCTCTGCCCAACTGTGTCATGACTATTGCTTCTTGCAGCTCAATTCATTTAACCAGGGGCTTTTCCCCACTGAAATCTGTCAGCCTGATTTGTTGCATTACAAAAACTAAACTCTAGTTATAAATTAGCCGAAGATCAGATCACTCATTTCTGCTAGAGGAAAAAAATCTAAAAAAATCATCTCTGATACCAGGAATTTTAAGGTAAGAATTAACAACCATGTTTATTCACCACATGTTACTGACATGATGGCTCCTAACAACAGCTGGTACCTCTATTATTTTCCTAAGAAAACATGCTTTGCTACCCCCAGACTGTCCCAGCTGTGACTCTGAGGGAGCCAGTCACAGTCAAAAATCTCTGAAGGTCACACAGCTTAAACCCTTCAGAGCATTGAAATTACCTAGGCCATCCCCCCACCTTCCAATGGAGGAAAAACTAGCTTGTTCCAGATTTGAGACAAACACTTTTTTCCTCACTGGAGTGTGTTTCCTTTTGTTTTGCCAAAGCTCTTTCCTCTTAGACTTATTAATTAATTAATGCCTTCACCTTCCTTTTTTTGACTTTGACTTCAACAACTGATTTTGAATGTTACTACCACCTGCCTACAAAGTGTAGTACATTCATGTTTCAGAAAGAACAGTACATTGCTATGCAGTTCATTTGAGTTCAGCTGTTGCCCCAATATTCCTTCCTTAACTTAGGGAACTATAGAGTTTTCCAGGCTTTCCATAGATTTGGCAAGCAGGACCTTGGAACCTCCTGTTCTTCTCCTTGAGCTGTCATAAACTCTTGCCTGTACAAACACAGGACTGTGTTACCAATGCCTGCTTTTTTTTTGGAGACCCCAACCTGATTGCTTTGTGGTTCAACTGATTCAGAAACAAGTGCTGCAACAGCACTGGGATTCGAACACATTAAATATTCTCTGTATGCATTGATGTTCGTTCTACATAGAAGAATTTATGGTCTTTCTCATCTACAAAACATGATCCAACCACAATGGTCAGTGTCAAAAGAATCACTTGGTACAGAAATTAGTTCATTCCTTCATGAGGCAAGATATCTGCTCTCAACATGAATCTTTTACCTGGTAGTCAATTAATCTGCCATGGTTGTTATCAGTCTGAAGTTTAGCCACTTGAAGATGATTTTCCTCCTCTCATAGTCTTACCAGATTCACCACAATACTGAGTCTTTCAAATCAGGTTATTTTCCCTTACACTTTCTTTAAAACAACACCCTGCTTGCTTTATGATAACAGAATAACACAGAAAAAACCCACAACCACTGCTAGATTTTGCCTGTGGATTACCATGTATCTAGCCTTTCAATATGTTTTTTCAATATATTTTTGTAATACCTAATAACTACTCAGTCAAATTTGATTATTTGCACAGGTTTAAATTCATCTATCCTAGGTAGAAGCAGGCACACTGGAAAGTTCTAACCATTAGCAGATTCCCACAAATCCTACCACACCACAGCTCTTCTGTGCCACAGCAAAAGGAGCCACTTTATTCTGAGCAAGAGGTAAAACTGTCATTCTGCCCGGATGCACTGGATCACTCATAGGGCTGGCTCACACAGGATCAAAGAAAATAAGACACCATAGGTACACTTCTATTATCTCAAAACCAGCTTCTTCTAAAAAATGCAGGGTAGGAAAAAAGCTGTTTCTTATAAAAGTTGGCCTCGCTATCACCTGTGTCTGGGGTTTTTACATGCCTTTCCAGAGACTGGGGAGGACAATTTTATAATCAAATTTCAGTCAAGGATGCACACATACATACAGTCACACTATTTAAAACAAGCTAAAAATTTAGTGGGTCACTGAACACTTCCACAAACTCTTCTTACACTACTTATAGAAGGCAAACTCAAAGATAACTGCAGAGCAGCTGAGATAAATTTACTGTCTTAATGAATATTAATTTAATTTTGAAGGTCTCAACAGATTCACTGCAACAGGATGTTAATAAGAACAACCTTTCTAGAAAAGATTTTTGTCCTCCTAGTGCCTCTACTTGATTCAGTGGTCATTATTGTGAACTGTGTGATGTGTGCCAGTGTTCAAGAGATCATTACTGCTTCGTTTGTTGTGGCTTTTTAACCTGTTCAGACTCTGGAACTCCTGCCTGAGTCCAAACATGTGACCAATTTGCAGTGGCAGAACAAACATCTGGAATTTTTCTGGGAAAGCCCCAGTTGGCACAGGGACCATCCTAATGACACAGGATGCAGAGAACATCCTGGAGGCACACAGGAAATGTTTTGGCTGCCTTGTTTTTCATTGATCATGGCTGCTACAGAATGCATCTGAAGATGTTACAAGATGCCCAAGCAAAGGCAACCCAAGAGGGGTTTGAGCCAGGATTGCACCAGAATTAACTCCAGAACTGGGAGCTGCTGGTAAAATCCTCAACTTAGGAGACAGCTCTGTGCTAAAGGGACAACATCAAAGTGTCACAAGTAATTAATATTGGAATTCTCCTTTTATAGGGATGTTCTTTATATTACATTTCTCACAAATAAGTCAAAACAATGATAATAAAGTTGCAAGGTATCAAAAATGAAAAATACACAGTTTCAGGCAATGCTGTATGACTACATTAATTACACATATTTAGCTTGAAATAAAAATTAAATTGAATTCATATCATAGCCCAGTTTAGAATTCCTAGGGTAAGTATGCCTGGCCTTCACAGAATTCTTTATATTCTCCCTACATACATTTACAAATTAAAGTAGTGGCACTATGTCTTTCTAGGGTATCACATGGACACAGGATGATAACACTCCATTTAACTCCTCCACTGCATTTTGAGAAATCTAGAATAACAGAAGTGAGGGGGTTCATTTTCTGATCAAACCAAACTACTCTTGACATGTTTGATGGACTTATATTACCAGTCTGTATTTTCAAATGTGTGAAGAACTTGTAAAACCTTAGAGAGATTAAAGCAGTTTTCATTAAAACAGCTTTAATTCACAAACCACCAACAACTGTGTGGAGCTAGTGAAAAGGTAAAAGAAGACAAATATTTCTCTTAGAGGAAAAGTCAGTAATACTGCTGCAACTGAACATTAAATTTACATTAAAGGAATTTAATTTTATTGAAAATATATATAGTTCAAACAACAACAAGATTTTTAGAGTTCACAGCTTTTTACATTATAGTCTCTCTTTTCTTAAATAAAAGCAATCATGGTTGCATCTAGAATTATAAAGCTTGTTATTTTCTAAAGATGGATAGACTTTCAATGTTAAAATATGTATTGTTCAAAGTCTCAGGAAAAAAAACAGTTCTACTCCAAAAGAACAAGTAATTTTTCTTTCTCAAATCAGAATGTGACCCACATGCACTTTGTCAGAATTCACCCTCACAAAACAGTAAAATCAATTTAAAACTGCAGTGAAAGCACCTGCAATGGAGCAAAGAATGAATGCTGCTAATCTAAAGAAAATAAAGGATGGAGTGGTTTTAGGAAGAAAAGCCATCTTACATTTAAATTAGCATTTTTTTAAGCTTATTTGTATACAATTCTTGAAATTCAGTGCACCATTTGTGTTCTAATACATTGAACAGAAATAAAGTCACTGTAATTTGGCTCTTAACAGCTAAATCCACAATATAATTTGAAGTTAGTAAACATGAAAGGCTATCACCTAAAGTAAAATGTGAGGCTGTCAAATGATTACTTCCTTCAGTGCTTTTGAAAAAATTATTCTCAGAGTACTTGATATTGGTACCTATCTTTCTGCTTTGACTTTGCACAGCACCACTGAACCATTCGAGAGGCAAAGAAATAATCAACATTTATTTTGATCAGTGAAATTCTACCCTCCACTCCACATTCACTTTATGATGGGTTCTTTAGATGCCCACATCAAGGATTATGACAGACATTGTGCACACTTTCCCAAAAAAATGCCAAAATGTTGCATGTTCTCCATCAAACTCCTGAGCAACTCAGAAAGAGCTCAAAAATATGCCTAAATTTTTATCTTCAGACCTTCCTTCACCAGAGAAATGACTAATGTGAAAAAAACCAACTTTAATTCTACTTACATTTAAAAAAACAGCCCTCCCCAAACAAAATAACAACAACAAAAAAGCACAGCTCCCCAGGGCTGTACTTCTGTAGCAGGGGGAATCAGCATGCATTACTTCACAGCAATACGTTCTGCCTGCTTAGCTCTTTAGTATATAAAGTCACTTCATCAACCCAATTATTTCTTTTTTTCCCTGTTTTTCCCCCAAAGTAACTCTAAACTACTTTGAAACACCTTCATTAGAGAAATGATTCAACAAGCACTGCTGCAAACCATGGAAATGTAAAAGCTGTTAAAAATGTATTAAATGCTGTCCATGCCACAAGGGTACTAGTGTAAAATGACCTTAAGTTTAAAGGCTCCCTATGAAGGCAGAACAGTATCTGCTCTGCTTCTCCTAATGAATAACAAATGGGCCTTCACAATTCATTTAGTTCAGTACAAGCTGCCATTACAACCCATTCTGTTTTTTTAACTTTGTGGTAATGTATCATCTTGCCTGACTCTATGTCATCTTCTTGAGGGTCACCAAAGGTATGTAACTTCACTCTGAATAATGAAAAAAAGGAGGAAGGAAAGAGAGATATGACAAATTTTGACAAAGCACCGACCAGTCCATTCTGATATACAGTATCACACAGTGAGGCTCATACTTCCTACACAAAAATGCTTCCTGAACTGTAAAGAAAGTCAGAATTTCACTTTTGAAAGTCTTCAAAAGGATTCTGTTTTTCAATTAATGACTAAAATAAAACAATACCTGGAAAATAATTCTTTGGCCTTCTATTAACTTTCTCTTGATTTTTGTTATGCCCTAAAATATAATCTGAATCTGAGCATTTAAAAAGGAATTAAAAGGCCATGAATATTTATCTTTATTTCACAGATATTTAGAAACACTCACTATGTTGCTATGGACAATTAGCCTTTTATCCAATTTTAGCTGGTAGTTTAACTCACTCACCCTAAGGTTTTAATTATCCCCTTACTCTGCATGCTCAGGCCTCAATTCATGCAGCTGGAAATCTGCCTCAGTGATGTTATAACCTTGTTAATGTAACAAAAGAGGAGTTTACTTAAAACTGTACTGACTGTGGACTTAAGCCAAATTTACTTGAAAGAGGAAAGAGACTGTCAAAAATCCTACAATAAACACAGAAATGCAGTTCTTTCATAACCTTCACCTTAATTCATACAGACAAGCAATTTACATGTAAGTGGATTCATATGGCCTGTGAGGGGCCTCCTCTCTGGAGCTGGACTATTCTCCATACCCTACCCTCCTCTTGAAGGAAAAAAGCTCCAACAGCTCACTTTACAAAAACGGCAGAGTATCTGCAATCTTTTTTAATCACAATAAAGCATAATTAGGATAAACATTTATAAAGCTAGTCAGCATCAATAAAGGCAGCATAATTTCACAAAGCAAATTTCACAAAAGTTCATCTAGTCCTTCGTTAAATACATATTTAGATCAATAAAGGTTTTATTTGAAAAGTGGAAACTTGTACTAATGAGGTAATAGTTACATTAACCTTAAGTGGAACTTGGTTGTCAGATACTGATATCCCCTATTAATTTAGTTACTAAATTACAGGAGGGATTTCCTAAAGTCATCTGTTAATTAGATTCATTTTTAGACTAGATACTACTCAAAACCTACATTAGACTAAACAAAACATTACAGTATTGAAGTGTTGAAGGGAGATTATTCTGAGGGAAAAAATTATAAATTCTATCCCTTAACAGAATTGTGAAAAACCTGTAGGTAAATTTCCTTCCTGATTGGATCCTTTAGTACTTTTATAAGAGAGCAGTGGGTATCTGGGTGGCATGCACAGACTCAAGAACAGGAACACTGGTTTCATTTCAGCAGTCTGCTGTCAGTTGTTGACAAAATAATCCAGGTAGGCACAGAGGGTAATGGGCACCCAAAACAAAACTGGAAAGCATTCCAGTTTGTTTCATGCCTGCTGCAAGTTTAAACATTTTTCACTAGGTTCAAAGTCTTTTCCTTTAAGCTCATGAATGTCAGAGCATTTTCCACTCTGCTAAGAGGGTATCAGGTTGCTGGATGTTAGATGATGATCTACCCTGCTTCTCGGGCTGCTACTCTTTAGGTGTTAGGTAATAATCTCTGCTTTTTGCTACTGAATTCACACTAGCCCCAACACCAGCTCCTTTAAACCTCATAGACATCAATTGCTTAACTTTTATTTACTGACCACACAGGAAACTTCTCAAAGTCGGCATGGAAGAGATGGATGAAGTTGTCCAGCTCATAAAAAAATAATTCACAAGTTAACAAAATGACACTATTCTGTATTTTGGGGCTTTTAGAATGGGGGTAAATGCTCCTTTTAGTTTAAAAGCTCTCCCCATCAACTGTGCTTAACCAGCCTCTGGGACACAGTTTGTCATAACATGCAGACAGATGACCACAACCACAAAGTCCCCTCACACAAAAAACCCTTCCTTTGGCATTCTCTACTCAGTATCTATCTCTGCTCCCTAGCCATAATAAAGGCAAGGAGGTTGGAAACCAAAAGAACAAAGAAGTACATTTAATGACTGGCTCTGTTAGACCAATCTACATTTCACTCTCCTACCTAGAAGGTGAGAATCATGGAAGCTGGTTTTCAAACTATGCAAGAAGTTTGTTGGGAAGCAGAGAAGAATAATCCATCATAACTAGAATGATTTTAGCAATATGGTCATCATCAGAGTCCTGTGTGGCCTAATTTTGGTCAGAGCTGAATGCAACAATGATAAACTACATGTTTGAGGTAGGAGTGGTTAGAAACTGGGAAGAGTTTAACCACAAAAAAGTATTTTACATTTCTAATCTAAGCCAATAAATCATCATTTCCTCTTCAGTATCTGCACATTTACAAAACTGAAACTAGATGGGTTTCGAGAAAATCATTATTAAATATGAGGGAAAAAAATATATCAAACCTTTCCCTTGCATCCCTCAATAAAACTTTCAGTACTAAAATGTAACACAATTAGCATAGTACTCCTACTAGAATTATGCAAGCTCCTCTACGAAAGTAACATTTCTATTTACGAACAACCATAAAGTCTTTCACTAAAGATTTTCTGTGTAAGTTTGTACTGTCACCCAGCTTTTGTTTCACCCTGAAAAGTTTGTCTATTCAGTGGAAGCCACTTGACCCCAAGGAAGCAAGCCAAGGTGTCCTTTTAAGGTGATGTTTATGCTGAGCAAAACAGCTTGACTACAAGACTTAGCACAGACTTCTATAATGTACTTTCTTAAATAGGGTTTTTCTTTGCTGAGATACCTTGATACACTGCACAACAGTGTGGACTTAGCTCGTTCACAATCAGAGAAAATAGAGATGACCTCATCCTGATTTTCACTGTCATCACATAATTCATGATCTGTTAGTCTCTGCTAAACAGCAACACAGCATTGGAAGGAGAGGTGCTGTTCCTTGAAAAGGTAGTGCTTTAGCACATTTCTGTGTGCTATGTCATATTTTACCGATTATATTTGAAAAATCCTCTTTTTGGGCAATGTTTCTGCATTCACATTGTTCAGATAGCATTGACAGTCATAATGTCATGCATGCTTTTATTATTTTCTTGTTTATTACTGTTATGATGGATGGGAACCCATAATACCTGGCTCTGTATTGATAAAGGGGATGGATCAATCTGGTCAGGGTCACCATCAGTAATCTAGACACAGTTCAGTAGCAGGGCACAAACACCATCACCACAAGTGTGTCTCCTCCTCCAAAAGACAAATTTTTTACTCATTTCAAGATAGAGGTACAGACCTCTAGGAGGATAAATTCTTATTTAACATATATAGTGACACCTGTAAAAGGCTAAAAGTTACTTATGGCCTTGCAGGCAGAAGGGCTGCCCTGTGAGCTCACACCTTACAAAGCACAGGAGAAGAAGAACTATCAGTGAATCCTCTTGGACAAGAGAGCACAAAACTTCATGCACACCTTGCACTTACTACACAAGAGAACACAACTAGAAGTAACTAGGGAATGGGAATTTGGATGGTTTTCCACAGCACAGAGAGAAGTACTTGTTTTGCTGGGGCCATGGGGAGGACTGAGGAAGCACAGGAAGAAGGGAGCAGTGGATTTACTCCACAGCATCTTAGGAGTAATGGGAAGGCAGAGAAAGCTAATCAAACCTTTCCCTTCTGCTGATAGGAAAATTGCTCCTGTTGGATTGCTTCTGACTCTGTTCTCTTCTGACCTTATAAGACCTTTTCCTTCTAACAGAAAACATGCATTTCTAAGCACATTTTCTATTTTGCATTTTTATACGACATTAAAGAATAATCCACCAGTTTAGTTTAAATGATCCAAACCTTTAATATTTCTTTGCTTCTCCATCTTCAAAGATCTGAGTTTACATTAAGTTCAGCATTATCCCACTGGGGACACCTTCAGCTCATAATTCCTATCATTGAATTGCATGGCCTGCGTCTCAAGTATGCAAGATTTGCCACTTGAAAAAGGGGAAAAAAAAACCCAAAACCCTGACCCATCATATTTTGAGGCTTAAAATGCAGAAACATCTGCTAGAATCATACTGAGCTGGCCAAGGTTAGGGCTATGGGAGCCTGCAGTTGATCAGTGCTGCCCTAGGTGTCACGGAGGCCAATGGGAATTACACTAAGAGGGTTTCAGTAGACAAGGGCGTAATTCAGTCAGCTTTAAAAAAATCCATGAAACAGAAGCCTAACTTTTTCTTTCTTTTTTTTTTTTTTTTTACTTTCAGCCTCCTACTCGTTCCTTTCTGACTTTTGAGCCATTTGCTCTTTTGAGTGTATTATCAGAGGTAGAAGCCTCTACATTCCCATGCTGGCTGAACTTCCAAACAAATGCCATCCTATCTAATAATTTTCATCATCATTATTGTTTTACCTAAGAAAAGTATTTTTAAGATCAGTTTAAAACATAGTATACACAGCTTTGTCAAGATCACTAATTACAGGGTACCATCTTTTCTATTCCTTATATGTTCTGGCACTGCAAATAAAGAGATTATGCAATACAATCCGGACAAAAAGTGTTTAATACTTAGTAGATAGCATATTCACTTCTTCTTCTTTATCTAGAAGATTGCTAAACTGCTCAGTAATTTAAAATCAGATAAAAATAACAAGCTTCCTTAGAAAATTTTAACCCCTGACAGACTTAAACATATAAAAACCAGAAAATTATTTTAATTTAAAGAGACTGGTTTAAAAGGAAAAATAAAATAGTGGGAGAAGTAAAGGTAATGTTTTTCAACTGCAATTGTTTCTTCACATTTTCATTCACATTACAAAAGACTAGAATACTCTGCATCTCCACATCCTTCAAGCAGTTTGAAACACCTGTAAACCTGAAACACTGTTAATCCTGGCTGTCTTCTAAGTGGTTAAATCACTAGAGAATGTCATGTAACTGTCATATCTCACTTATAACCTGCACTTTAAACCAATCATTTTGTCACTTACATCATCTTGTAAATCCACTTATCCACTATAGGGCAACAGAAGACACAAAAGGCCATTCAAAGCATGGCCATTGATTTTTCCATATTCTATTAGTGGACTCAATATAACTGGTTCTTAAAAATTAAAATTGGTTATAAATCATCTTATCACTATGTGTGTTTCAGTGAAAGTGAGCAATGTGGGAGGAAAGAGCTGATACTACAGATAGAAAATAAATTTTAGGAACACAGGTCAAGAACAACAACCAATAAAGAAGTCCATAAAGTGCCAGCTCTTGTCTATGAATTTGTCTAACCCCTTTTGGGATCAGCTCATGTCCCTGTGGAAGCAATTTCCAGGTCACCAAGCAACCACTCCACAAAGCAGAACTTCTCCCCTTCAAATCAATCACTGATTCACTTCAGCAAGTGCCTGATACTCCTCATGCTGGGAGATCTGGCTAAACTCTACACCGAGTTTATGCCTTCCTTTCTGAGTCTTCAAACTTCAAACATATCCTCCCCCTGCCTTACCCTCCCCAGACTCAAAAGTCTTTTAAGTACCTCCCTCATCAAGCAGCTGCAGGATCCCCTTGCTCTCTCTGCCATTCAGGTCCTGTTGAAAGCACTAAACCAAAAGAAAAGTATTGTAAAATACTTTATTTTGGAAAATTGGACAAGTATTGTAGAATTTCTAATATAAAATGTTTGCTGGAGCACTGACTGCTAATTTTCTATTGAAGCAAGGTACCAGAATGGGTAAAGAACAATGGCAACAAAACTGGAAAACAAAGTGCACTCCTAGGGTATACACTGGGAATGACCACCAAATTCTCTTTCTGCCTGGCAGGTGCCTCAAATCATGTGGATCAAAGGAACCCAAAAGATCACTTGTACAACTAGAGACAAAATCCTCATGAAATTAAGAAGACAAGCCAGACTTGTTTTTTAGCTCAGAAAAGCATGCTTAATTATTAAAACCATAATGTGCGTTGTCTGGAATATGTCTGAACTCCTGGTTTTCCCTTAGACAATGCCTCTGTGTCATAAGCACTGCTACCTTTCCATAAAAGAGAGGAAGACATTGTCTCCCTGGAAACACTTGGAAAATGTTGCTACAGCCCTCTCCTACTGTCTAAATGGAACAAGAAACAATGGGAGAGGATCCAACTTCCTTTATTTGAATATTGATAAAAAAGTAGACAAAACATAGCCTCTCATACTAGAGTTTGTAGAAATCCTAAACTGATCTTACTAACCCTTCTATAGCAGGTGACAACCTATTTTGAAAGTAAATTATGACCTTAAAAAGAATAAAATTAAGAAAATAAATTTGTTTCCCATGCTGATGAAATTTCTAACATTTTGAATCATATAGAATAAAATCAAAGTATACTATCCTTTAATCTGAACATAGGCACAATAAGTAGGAACTTGGTGACACTCAGATGTCTTTAAGAGAAGCACTGACAAGTTAACAGCTCACTCATTCTATTCTCACAGAGAGAAACATTTTACTGCTTGGAGCCCCTTCGTTGTTTACAAAAGAAAACCATCTTTTCATTTTAGTCAAGAAAGCTTCTGTTCCAGAGAACAAAGCCTTCATTTGGCCTTCTCTAATCTTTATGGTGTTTGCAAGTTGGTGTCAGAAATGTTAGTCAAGGCATGCTGTGTTACAGGTCTGTGGGGCAAAAACAGTCACAAGAGACTTTCCACCCAAGTTAGGAGACCACATTACCATTCTAACTACTTCCTATGGAAGTCACAGTTGTATCAACATCCTGCTGGTTTGTTTGTATTTAACTTGGGATATGACTCTCTACACTCTCAGCATGAATCCTACAATTAAATTGAAGCAGTCCACAGGTTACTAAAAAAAAGTCTAGTGTTCCGCATTTGATATGGTACAATTTTTGAGACAATGAACTTGCTATCTGAACATGTTTATACATTATCACAGCTGCAACAAGTCAAAATAATCTTTCTAATAAAATTATTTTTAAAAGTACATTTCTTCCTGAAAATTATTTTTTTACAGCTATTTATACACATTCTGTTATCTAACCTATTGAACAAAGACATGCTAAAGAATTCAAGTTAGAGAATTTATCAGCAATATCCTTCTCTATATATAAGCTGAAATACAGCTGGAAAAGTAGAAAAAATTATTTTTTTCAAAATAATACTTTATTAATAATATAAGAAATCTGAACCTTGTTGTGTTTGCTTGAGCTTCAAAAAGACTCATTTACTGTCCTGTAGCCACTACTGCTCATTCAGCCTAGAACTATTCCCAGGGTATGTACTGGTTGTTTTTAGAATGTACCAGCATTTCAAAAGGAGCATAAACTAGGCAGCTCTGCCCACACCTTTTAGTGAAACACCTCAAGTTCTAGTGTAAGGAAAAGAAGTGATGATCTCCCTTCCTGCTTTTCTTTTGGAAAGATGGGTGCAGGGGAATGCTGTGCCTGGCTGTAACAGAGAAAGCAGGCAGGTCTGTAGGGAAGCCATCCTTTGAAGTGGTTTAAAGAAGCGAGTTCCACACATTTCAAAGAGTAGTTCCAACCCAAAATCACTTTGCCAATTTCTCCTACCTTGCTATATTCCTTTCCTCCTCCTTCATGTTGTATGGAAGAACCAAAAAAAAGAAGGAAATTAATTTCATCACTACATACAAGTACAGTCCCTGCAATTTCTTCAGGGATTTCCCTGTCAATGAGTGTCAATGCCTCTGGCCTGTGCTTGCCCTGAACAGGTGAATTGCATACATAATTACTCTGAAACATTCCAGATGCACTGGATTTACTGCTCACACAGAGATTTCAGAAGCCCCTTTCACTATTGCTGTACCCACAGCAATGAGGAAGAAACCACTCTCCTGTGGGTGTCAGAACCTCTTAGGGTTGAGCAATTAGGACATAAATAAAGGCAAACATGTTGAGTTCCCTCCCCAGGTGTCAGTTTCAGACGGTGATGGATGGAAAGAGTAATCGGATAATATAAGGCAGGGACATGAGCTGATTTGTCCAGGTGCTGGAAACACATCTAGATAGATTCTCTGGACATCCAAGGGCTCTTGTCAGAGCTGAAACTCCTGCTGAGCTGCTACACAGATGTAAAATCCCCAACTTCTACTCCAGTAAAATTTATAGATGGAAAAAAGGAGCATGTCTGCAGAATACCAGATGGATGGTAAACTTTCTTATACTTCTGCCACAAGTACTTCATAAAGCATTTTGACTTCTGTACAAATTCTGACTTTTTAGTTTTACATTTTACACAGTCTTCCCCTTAGGCTGTGACCCCTGACTGCCAGAATCCATTTAAAGACCCTCTTCATCCCTGTAATATCCTGAAAAGTCCACTTGAAGCCATTTGTGTGCTTTTCCATGCCTGAAGCTCTTGCTCTACAAAGCAGGAGGGCACAGTCAGACCTGGCGACAGACAAGGGGACAAAGCACATTCTCCTCCCAGCAGGACAAGCTTCCTCCTCACCCCTTGGAGCTGCTCCTACCCAAACCAAGGTCCTGCACCCAAGACTGGCATCTAGTGGCAAATCCAAGTGGCCTCTCCTTCTCTGGCAGAGCAGCTGAACCATTGACCCAGCAGCAAAGGGCACTGTGTGTTCAGCACTTGTGCTCAGAGTGGCGGCTGCTGGGACTGAATGCTTGGTGGAAAAAACATTTTATCCCCTTCTTCCCACAACTATTTCATCCCTGACTTTACACAGGTGCTTTTAAATGAGTAAATCTATTGGAAAACAAATATAAGCAATTTCCTTTTATTATTTTCAGTGAAAGAAATGGTGACCATACGTAAAGGAAGGGAAGTTTAATTTTATACTGTCACTGTAAGAAAGTTTACTGCAAAATCTAATTTGAAGTATATTTTTTGGACAGCACAGTAATGTTCTGTTTTTGTTACTGAATAAAATAACTAGTAGCTGGGTTTTTCTTCGGAGCTCTTTAATGCTTCATTACTAACCATCCAATTTATTTCACATAAGGGAAAATACATTTTCTTCTAGAAATTTGTAGTGAATTTCAGGGCAAAGTCAATTCCAACAAAACTGATTTAGCAATACCCACAGGTGATGGCATGAACTCTATTTAAGGCAAGGAAATTGCCTTTCAAACTCTTGGCAAGAATTCTGAAAGCTTCAGAGCATTGAGTATGCTGAGTTAACAGAGGAAATACTCAGTAATTAACAACTAAATCTCAAAAATTAAGACTTGTCAGATCTTCAGGTCAAAACATGAAGTTCTGTCTTTTGGGGGATTAATCACATGGCCACTCACTGAGTGCAGTGTTTGCCACATGTAACGAAGTCACTGAAAGATCATCAAATTAATGCAAAACCACAATGAAATATTTTCTAACCTTGTACTTAATAAATAGAGTAAACATCACAGAAAGTTAACTTAAAGATTTTCAACCAAAAAACCACTTAATTTTGATAACAAAGCGGGGAGCTTGGGTGTTAGAGTTTTGTATTTCCTTTTTAACTGTAGAGGTTGCAGTTGAAGATAAAATGCATATAGTTTAGAACTTGAACTTACAAAAAGAGTGACAATCATTTTTATATCTTTTCCACCACACGTCATCAGACTTTCTTTTATGACTTTTGGCTCTCCAGGTCAAACTTTATATCTTCCAAAGGGAAAATAATTTCAACCATTTCTAAAAAGATGATCTGTCCCATGGAGCAAAACCCACTTTCCATGAGGGTAAGCATTTATTTCACATACATATATATATAAAGCAATTTTAATATTATGTAAATACTCATTTATCTATCTATACAGCTACCTAATTTTGTTACAAGCAGGTTTATGAGTTTTGGAAGGAACCACCACACAGGAAAGGAGATCTGTATGAAAGCACTGTGGTCATGAAAGTATGCTCCACAAATATGGCATTTCTGAAACATCTGACAAACCTCCACCACATCACAGCACTGAAACTTCTCCTACCCTCAAGCTCTTCATGTTACAAAATGAATAAGCTTTTCTAGGCAAGCCTTGTGAAGTTCTCAGGAGGTTGTGCTCCTACTTGTGGACTCTCAGAAAACAAAAACAATGTCTGGAAAAAGCAGTCTTAGGATATATTTCTAACTATCATAATTAAAGCTCAGGCCAACTGAAATATTTCTATGGATGATAAATACATTTCTTAAGAAAACATTACCATGGATATTGTCACACTACGTAAGAGAGATTTTTTTGAAGTATCATTTACTAAAAAATAAAAAGTGCATTGATTTTTGCTTTATGCTCAGACATAGAAAGAGCACAAAGCAACAAGACAATTAGACAAAATGATGGATTTGAACACATGCTGCATTTTACTGTTAACACATATGCATAACTTCCATTAATGTCAGTATGAGTTATGTGTGCACTGCTAAAATAATATGACCATAGCAAAAATATTTCCTCCAGAACTAATATAGTAGTACTTTTAACAGACATTTCAAAAAAAAATTTTTTTTCACAAATTGGCATCAAGCTAAGAAAGAATTGATTTTATCAAACTACCTTTCATTTAATGGGTACTTACATTGTTTCCAGTTCATAAAAACCAACCAGATTTGAACAAGACTAGGCTGCTCCCCATTTTTATTCTAAACTTCCATAAATAACCAAATTTATTTGGGAACAAGAAATTATAAACAATTGAAGACGTTTTCTAAAGCTGACAACTGATTGTGGCCAGTAAATTAAGATGGATCTTGACAATGACAGCCAGATGGGCCTAGAATGCAGAGTTATGGTTGGAACTTGAACATAACATAAGCATAGGAAATCATCATGAATGTTCTTAAACACACGCTCCATGCCTATTTAACTGGAAACTCATAGCCAAAAACTGCAATCAGTCAAAACTGAATTTTTTAAACAATAAATAGAAATTATTGGTCAATGCTGCCAATTAATAAGTTACCTTAAAAAAAACTTGGATTTTGCTGCTGAGTCTTCATTCATAAAATAGAACAGCTTTTGTTAAAATGAGTTCTACCTCACCAGTTTTTGCCAACCTCATTTTCCAGATTGTTCTGTGAGGCTTTGTGTACCAAATTTAAAAAGCCACATTAACAGAATTAGAGATTTTTCCTCTATTTTGATCAGCAATTGTTAATTCTGATTTTAAAAAAAATCTTATGATTAGGGCAAAAAAAAGGCACTTGAGGAAACAGACCAAAGCAGAATACAGAAAATGGATAACTGGCACTGAGCATCTGAGTTATGATGGGATAATTAATATGTACATATAACTTAATATTTTAAAAAAACTTTTAAAATGTATCCATTATAAATTATAATGCCCCATAGTATTCTAATTCTAATATGTTATTCCATTTTCCTGTATGGATGCAGACCTCATTAAAGTCAAAACCAGAAATTCTTTAGATATCTCTGGAAACATTTGTGCTTCCATTACAGCATTTCTGCACCTGTATTACCTGGCAGACATTCTTAAAATCCACTTTTATAAAACCCTGCTGACTCAATTTCCACTTTGCCTTATTTACAATAACATTATGAAAATAATTTTTCTGATTATTTCCCTTCCTTTAAAATCAAGGATAACTGTAAAAATTGACCTGAAGTTATATATGGCTTCCTCCCTCAAAAAAGGTGTTTCAAAATCAATACTGTGATTTTTCTTTGTTGAATGCTAACTACATAATGATTAGCCTAGACAAGTCATAGCAAGTTCACCCTTTTTACCAATTTTAAAGATCATTTCAGAGCTTTAATGCCCCATAATCATAGACACTTTTCTTTGCATGGAGGAAGTCAGATTTAAATTATATGTCTCTCTTCCTTTTTCGTTCTGAACATATACACAGTGGTAGTGTATGCAAAAAATTCTTTGTTGGTTTGGGGGTGTTTTTAACCAATTCAAAGCAACAAGCTTTGCACCATCAATAGAAAGTTAATAACTCCCTTTCCTTGCATGTGACACTGGCAGAGATTCCAGCACTGCATTCCCACTGAGATGGGGCTTTAGATTTTCAGTTTCTCGTAGAAGTTATATAGTACTGATACTTTTACTTGCACGCAACAAAGGACAACTTACAAAAAAATGTTGAGTACTTCTAAAATGAAGACTTTTGCACTTCTGGGCTTTTAAAGGAATTTAAGTGTCTTAAAACTATTAGAAGTCCTTAGATTGAGACTTAAATATATGCAGAGAAAAATCAAAACACCGAAAGAAACCCATCAAAACTTTCTCCTATGGAAAAAGCAGTTACTTTCTTTTTTTTCCCCCAGAAATTGGAGAAATCGAGGTACTTACTTCATTTCTAGAATTTCTTCAAGCTGTTTCCTTCGCTCTATTCTCAGGTTAGCCAGATGTGCTTCTTTTTCAGCCAAAGACTGCTGTGTTGAGGCAAGACGGGCTTTGGTAGAATCTAATTCTTGTCTGGTCTTCTCCAGTGCATTCATCAGCTCTTCTACCTGAGAGAGAGGACATTTTCAACTCCATATTCTTTACAACAAGAAAATATTAAATTCATATAAATATAGGGAGGGGAAAAACCCACTAAAGGAATTATGTTCTGTAAATGGCTGCTCAAATCGCTTTTTATCATAACTTTTAAAAACTGACAGTAGTGTTTCAAAACCAAAAAAAAAATCTCAAAGTTTCCATGAATTCATTAGCAATAAACAATATTTATACAAAATAGAGTTAACACCAAAAACCTATTTAACCTGGGCCACTGCCACATACAGATACAATTTATAAATACGTCCTGCACCATTTTTATTATTTAAATTCAGGGTGGTGGTAACTCATCATAGAAGTTAATTCAGAAATTTTAAATGCAGCTATAGATGCATGTTTTGATATAAAAGTGTTAATGAAAACTAACATTTTTCATGAAGAATGCACACCTTTGCAAAACAGGTTGCCCAGGGAAATTGTAAACTCTCCAGTCCTTGAGTATTTTAAGATTTTGATTGAATGAAGCCTGGAGAATCTGATCCAACTTTGAAATTATTTCTGCTTTGAGTACAGGTTTATAGTGCATTGCCTCCAGTGGTCCCTTCTAATCAAATTATTCCATCATCCTGAACTTTAAGGTCTGTAACTGCTCTAATAACAATCAAGTTCTTTTCGTCCTGATAACTGTGAGAAGCTCTGATGCATGAAGTGTAGGAAAATTGTGGTGATTCCATTTTGTTCTTAGTGCGGAGAAATGTCATGGAGAAATTTAAAGAATAGAGACAATATAATGACACCTGTCTGGCAGCAGAAGCTTTATTTGTGGGGTGAAGCATCTTCCATGAATGGCTTCCAGTAACCAGTATGACACTGGGATTTACCCCTCTTCATATGATATGGTTTACATAAAGTGAAATAGGTTTTTTTTTAGTGAGACATAATGATTTGAATAATGAATGTCCTATTTCCTGTATGTTTTTTCTCACCTCCTTTGTCCAAATTTTATTATTTTATAAACTAGAAAACACTTCAGGAAGAACCTCTAAATGAAATAAAATAAAATGGGAAAGATTATATATTCCATTCATGCATGTTATGTAAAGCATTGAAAGCAGTTCAATTTTGCTGTGAATTGAGAAGTCTGACCAAATTCCACAGTGCTCATCTCATCAGTGTGGCTACTTCTCCCAAGCTCATGCTCAACTGTTGTTCTCTAAAGCCTCCTGGTAGGCAATCAGTGCTTATAAGCCATTTTTGTTTCAATTCCAATACAGATGGGCTTCTATATGAAAAGTTCAATAAATAATACAAATAAACAATAGAGTTATCATTAATTATAATGAGGACTCACAGCCCATTTGCCAATTGCACAGTGATTACTTACTCCTTCCACACTACCTATACAAACACTCCAATAAGATCAATGAAATACTAGAATGTGTCTGATACCCTGCAGTGCATAAGAAGCTGTACTTCATGAATGCAGATCAGAATTACCAACAGTATTGAAACTACTGATGTTCAACCTTCCACTCAGAAAGTAAAAGCAGTGTAATGGTGATATCAATGAAGCAGCAAGGAGTGCAACTCAGGAGTCTCTGCAGACACAAGATTCCACTGAAGAAAGCAAGAAGATGATGACTTGAGATACCTTTGTAAAATGACTGTCTAGTGAATGTTCTTAGAAACAGCAAAGAGACCATATACTTGAGGGAAATAAAAAAGTTGGAATTGCACTTAAATCCCATGAAAAAAAGAATTAACAGGCCAGAAGGAAAGAGATCGTATTTCTTTTAAAACAGATTCAATTTCTAATATAACACCAGGTACTTTACACTCTGCTTTAGTGCAAGAACATAAACCCATGCTGTCTCCAACAATGACAAGACTCAACTACTAAAACATAGGATATTTCTAACTTTTTTCTGGGTTATTTCCTAGGCTTTTCCTTGTACCTTTTAAAAACTGCATCTAGTTTCTGCTGAGCATCCACTCTATCGCTTAATTCCAGACAACAGAGCCTAATAGAAACTGTAGTAAGAATCAGGAGTCATTAATTCATACAGACTCCAGCTTTGAGACAGTATCTTTAAACACCAAGACACTCCCCACTTCCAGATTTGTGGGGCAAATGAGAATGCAAAAAAGTAGAATTCTTGAACTTCTGTAGTTTTAGTATCATTGTGCTCCCTTTCCATGTTCTCAATTTGGTACCCAACCTGATGACTGACTGAATCCTCACCCAACTTCATATCACATATATCACATAATTTACATTTCAAAACATTTAAGAGAATTAAAGACTTGTGGAAAGCAAAGCTGTAGATTTGTTAATGTCTATTAGTAACGTACTCTTACATTGCCAGACAAAAGAGATCAAAGTTTAAAACAAAAGGAGAAAAAACCTTCAAAACTTAAATCTGAAAATTTTTTCAAACCACAAATCATTAACACGTGTCAACTTGAAAGTTTTATTTGCATTTACACTTCCAACACAGTATTTGCCAGCTAGTTCTTCCTTCATTTTTCAAATATGACCCAAGTTTGTGGCTGCAAGTTTTCCTAGTTAACTGTCCTACCAACACCTCCAGCCAAATTCAACTGGCAGGCATGTGCACAAGAAACTGATTTTTTTTAAAAATCCATTCCTATCAAATGTAAATGTGTGAATGCTGAAGTTGCACAAACAATCCTCTCACCACGTTAATGATATAGCTGTAGCAGATGTTTTACAATGGAAAATTAACTTTAACCACTGAAGGCACTATTATAGATGAAAATTTTGGTTTTGGGCAATCCCTGCACCACCTGGCAGGGGCAGAGGCACTGGGGGCAGTTCCCACCTGGAAGCTGCTCCCTTTTCCCAGCCCTATCCCTCAGTGTAAATGCTCCTAATCAGAAACCCTGAATGTTTTGAGTTCCCAGGAATACAAGTTTTGAAAGAGTTTATGGTGAGAACCTCAGTGCATGCACTTAGCTCAGGAATATTCTATGCCCTGAATATGTTATTAGCTGGGTTTTCTTCCCTTTTGCAAGACAATGGCCTCATTTTATCCTTTTCATTTTGTAATAAAAGCCTTTTTTTTCATACTTTCAGAAAGAGCTTAACGGACCTCGGCACTTTGAGGATTTTATTAAAATCTGCACTAGAATTAAGTTTGCATTTCAGAATGGCAGAAGCCCAGCAAACTAAACTACAGTAATTGTTTCTTAGTTTAGAGTCTATTTTCAGTGAACACTTTCTACTTGTTCTGCAGCTTCACATTTTTAAGTGCTATCAGCAGTGTTTCACACCAAGATAAGAAAAGAAAAAAATGAATGTGGCTGAAGAATACATCTGCGCTACCGGATTCTGCAAATTAAAGGAGGTTAGAGTTCAAATGAATGACAGTTTATTAAAAATGCCCTGGAGCATTCTTAATTCCAGATTGGATTCGGCTCAGTACAGCTCAGGCTAACATAATACTGCTCCAGTTTGTGGGAATGAAGAGGGGGAGGGACAATTGCATGTTTTCTCAGTTCAAGTATAATATATTTCTGCAGGATGACGAAGAGCTGGCAACATTCCAGCAGCCAAGGTTAGTACGGTTACCACTACTACCTTTAAAGGGTTGGCACTTCATTTTGGCAACAATATTGATGATAAATACAAGAGTTTTGGATTCCCCTGACTTTTTCATGTATCAGTAGCTACACAGGAATTTCATTCCTATTTTATTTTAAAAACTAATCTTGTTTTAGCACACAGATCATTTATGAATTTTACAGAGTAAAAGGAAATAAAGAAATCCACCTATTTAGAGATTCTTTAATTTTAATATTAAAATATTAACTACTACATTTTTTAAAAAGTTTAACAAACAACTACATTCATTCAATAAAACTGGATGCACTTTTGATAATAAGTCATTGAGTGTCAGAATCTATCCAGTGCTTTGAAAGGCTTTTTTTTCTCCATTTCCTAAGGAAATGCCTTTTTTTCTCTACACCAAGTTACACACTACATAAATTTCAGTTATCTCCAGCTCTGTGAAGATTAATTTAATAAAAATAATATTTGGGGGTTTTTCCCTTAGATTAAGCATGAGATTGTAAAAAAGGAAAGACTATAATCCTCAAACTTTCTCTTTGTGGCTTTCCTACAAATTTCTTCTCTTACTGGCCTAAGAGGGCACAGAAAACACATTCACAGAGATGAGGGAATACAGATAAAAGCTGGAATTTGTACACACCAAATATCCACCCACCAGCTCTTTCAACTCTCAGCCTTTGCCATGAACACGGTGCCCGTGCTTCACACAGCGAAGGTGAGGGCCAGGCATGCCAGGATGCTGTGCCAGCAGCTGCTGGCCATGCAGGGAACCACTTTATCTCATGGCCAATTCAATTATACACCTACAGGAGGGCCAGCACCAATCACGTGGGCCTACTGCTTCTAAAACTGCCAGTGCTGTCCTGTAGGAGTGTTTGTAAATATCTTGGTCCTTCCTGTTTCTAACACAAATTTCCCCAGCGGGCAACTGCCTTAAGAGTTTCATTACAAAGGTGTTTTTCACAAAAGCAAACAGACATAGCAAAGTGTCATCTTGAGCTTTGCAAGACATGGAAATAAACTCTTTGTCACCCTCCCCTCTACTCTCTTCCCATCCCATTTGTCATGCATAGACAAATTCCTCACCTCTGACTTCCATCACAGTTCTTAAAGCCAGGAAACAGGTCTAACAAAACCAGGACAGTTATGGAGGCTGATGCTCCTGAGCCTTGCCAAACAAAGAAATCAGACACATGCTGTGTCTCACAACTTTGGAAATTGTCAGAGAAAAGTAACCATACTCTAGAATGCATAAAAGCTTTAAAATAAACATAATAAGTGAAGGATTTGACAGAATATTAAGCAGTATTTATAAATTCCAGGTTGGTTTTCCAACTCATAAAAGACTAGACACATAGGGCCCAGTGACATCAGCCAGCAACGCAGTGGCAGTCCAACACCAAGCACCAGAAGCACTGCAGCAGCAGTCCCCAGGGCAGGGCCATGTCCTTAGGAACACAACAGTACAATTCTCAAATGAGATGCCATGCTGCAGAATTTGACATGAAAAACCTCACTGAGATTACTTCATTACCAAAAGTAGGATTTAAAGTATTTTAATCCTCCTGCTAAAAGCTATGTTAAGAACACAAGGTTTTGTTGCAATCAGATAAAGAAGACACACAGCATAGAGAGGGCACATATTTCCCTTCCAGACCTGCAAGTTCATTATCTTCCTGACTATTACCTTGCTGGCTGTCACATGGTGCTTACCAACTATGTTAATTCATACAAGCACAGTGTTATGACAGAGACATATGTCCATCTCTACAAAGAATTATTTTGAAATGTAGTGGATTTCTACAGCTCAAAATAAATAGATATCCTAAGTGAAAGGGTTGCTAATGCTGTGGCCTTTATTAAGTTAATTTAAGATTTTGAAAGAAAGTTTTGGGAACTGTATTCAAGTGGTTTATTTTTCTGGTACTGGTAGTTAGAACATTGATCATCTTATTCTAAGCCTCAGTAATTCAATAAAATATAGAACCACAACATCATTCTTTCATTCATTATCTGTGATTTGGTTTTCCAATTAATATGGTGATTTCACCTATAACTGAAAAACATAATTAAATAATTTTGGAAAATACTGGTCATAATCACTTAAATAGAGTGAATTTTTAAAACAGTTCAAAAAGCCAAACCAAACTAACAACTAAAAGCAACACTTTTTTTATTAAAACAAACAAAATTATGATCTAAATAATGGTAACCTCTGTACTCAATGGTCACGCTCTTAGACAGATGAAAACAAAAGCTGTTCTCAAGTACAAAGAAAAAGGATGCTTCCCCTGCTGTCCCAGGAATACTGTCATCTATTTAAACACTTCATCTTGCAAAACATAACTGGCCCCCAGTTAAAGTATTCTCACTTAGCTTCAGCTAAAATACACTGTACAACAACCCACTGACAAAATGTGACTGTGAGCCTCAGGAAAACTGAACAGGATGGGCAAGAGAACAGAGTACTACTCTCAGATGCAGTGGGAATGTTCTGTCCCAAACAGAAGCTCCTTCATCAACAGCAAAACACTATTTTATATATGATGAAGTAAATAACATCACATTCTGATATTTCAAGGCTATATGCAAGAATCAGTCAAAAAAAAGTTCTTTTTCTAAGGCAAATTTCATGCTGACAAGGCCTAATTCTAATTCACACTTGGCCCCATTCAACTCATTTACCCAGACATGCACCATGATGGAAACAAGACCAAGCACCTGAGAAACTGTGCAAGTCCATTTTTAAAGAGAAGGGAAAAAAGCATCTTTTCATTTCTGCCTTTACTTCAAAAATTAGTTGTTTCACTGATGTGCCTTGTTAATTTTCTCCCCTTTTCCACTGAGCCTCATCCAAGCAAGTCCATGATCTTTTAATCAGCTGGTAGCCTTAGCTCTGCTCTTATATTGCTTGATACTGACCAAACCTAATTACGAAGGTAGCATGAAAAGTGTTTTAGAGCCATGCAAGTGAAAGCAAATTTGATATAATGGATTGATAAACTACAGAGCTCAATGTAATGTTTTCCGAAGAACAAAAGTAAATTGAGTTGACTATTGAACATATGCTGATTTCAGGACACTCAATTGTCCTACAGGATATTGCATATGGAAGAGAACCCTTATGGGCTGAAAACAATTAGGCTGTGTGATTTTGGTGTTGAGTCCTTTCAGATAAACCATGCAAGCAGAGCAGCACAACTCTTTAGCTGGTGTTAGAGCCCAGCGCTGTCAGAGCGGCCTCCCTGGTTAATGTCAATAGCACTGCGTATAAAAGTGACTAAAGTGTGTACAAATGTTGATCTTTGGAGAAGGCATGCCTAGAATCATGCACACATCTACTATTTCATCCACCAGGTCAGCTTCTGGGAGAGAGGGCAAATTGGAAGTTTTCTTGCCAAAAAGTTGATTCGTAGCACGCTTGTTAGGTTACAGTGCACAAAAGCTGTTTCCCCACTGCTTTTAATGCATAATCCCAGTATATTATTAAAGTTAGAAATGCTTCCTTAGAATGTATCCAAACACAGCAGGGATTCACATGCTGTGTGTAGTCTTACTGCAAACATGTAGTTTATGTAAGTAAGAGATTTTCCACACCCTGAATCATGCTTACATATTGTGAAATAGCAAGTAAAACTTATTAAAGTGAAAATATTATTGTATGAAAATACTTGAATAATTTTATGTGAGGAATCTCAGAAAAAACAATTTCCTAACAAGGTTTGAATATTAATAAATAATATTAACAGGCAGCAATATAAAAATTCAGGTAACTGATTGGAAGATATAGCTTCTACAGCAAGACTTTCATGCCATCTTTAAAAGTTCCTGTGACTACTGAATGCCCAAGGAAGACATATCTGTGGTCTTCTCTTAAGACAGATAATATTGCCCTGTTTACTTAATCCCAGGGCATTTTTGCTATAAAATTATTTATGTAATACTTTATTGGCTTGGCATACATAAAGAAGTGAGTGGCATGGACATGCTATCTCCATAAAAACTAAAATTATCTCCTATTGTTTATAGTGCAATATCAACTACATCAACAACTCTAAGACAAGTCAAGTATGTCTGTCATGAAAGAGCCGAGTTTTAGCCCTGGCACACCCAGTTACAGAAAATTCTTAATAAGAAAAAATTTAATACTTGGTATAGCAATTGATAGTTACAACCTGACTCAAATTTATTCAGAGCAATGGGGAAAGTACAGGAGAACACATGGATCAGAACTACAAACAGTTGACTAACTTAATTTTTTCAGATACAGAAAGAACACAAGCAACACAAGTTTACTCATAGGGTAATATAATAATTAAAAATTAAGCAATTAAAAACAGCTTTGGAGATTCACTTCAGGAAGAGACCAGTCAATAGCAACAGAACTGAAGTGCTTATGAGGCTGTCCAGGGTAGGGCAGCCCATGGGACAGTCAGGGAGGCCTGAGGGGACAACAAAATGTCTGACAACTGGACTCCATTATTAACACATGATAAGCCAGGAATGATCACGATGGAGCAAAATATCAACCCAGAATTTGTCAACAGGAATTCCTCCATGAAGGCAGCTCACAATCAGCATGTCAATTTTTCAGAGCACTAAAAAGAAATCTTGCTCAAACTGTAGCTCCCTCTCAATGAAACTCTCTACACAGCTACTGCACAGGAATAATCTCACAGGGTACACCAGTCCCAGACCACAGTGCCTTCTTCAACCAACATGGGAGAGAGAAATTCCCTGTGGGTGGGAGAAGCAGGGCTCGAGGGGCAGGATGCTGAGCTGAATTCAACAACAGCCCCAGGAAACAGAATTTGTGTGAGAAGAGAGCCAGATGGGAGGTGGTGGCACAGGCTCAGCTGCCTCTGGAAGCAGCACTGCCAGCACTTGGCAAAAGCCAAGGGCAGGAACAGAGCCCTCCAATGCCTCCACAGTGCTGCAGCCACACCAGCTCAGGAGGAAACTGTGCAGCAACTGCTCAGATCCTTACACACAACTGCACAGCCACACGAGTGCTGCAAAGGTGCAGAGAGACAGACCGTGCACAATTCTGCACACATGCATCATGCAGAAAAGAAACTCTGTAAGAATGGTTTGCTCTGATTACAGAGGTGGGAGAAGAAAATCAGGTATGGGAGAGAACACTGACAAGTGTAGGACGATAGCCCAAGAAATACCATCCTTCCAAAACTGAACATTTTTTCTCAACAACCATGTGAAGGAAAAGGAAGTAAAAGACTTCAGAACAATGGTTTGATACCATGTCAGCTCCTGGAAAGTTCATCTCCATCTCTTTGGGAAAATTAAGCAGTAGTTCACATTTCTGAGAAAAACAAAGATGCTGAATTATAGAACTCGCATTTTTCCAAGCCACACTATCTGACTATTATTAAATCAAAACAAATTTCAGTGAGTATACCCCAGTGAAGAAAAAGAACTACCACTTAAAACTTTGCCTCATCTACAAAGAAAACAAATATTTCAATTCTGTCACATCAGTCTGAGTGTCTTTGGAACAAGCATAAAAATGCAAATACTACAACTCAATGTTGTAAAAACTAAACTTTTTGTTTGTCTCCTAGCCAATGCTATACAAGCCAAATGCATTTTCACTGAGTGATAGATTTTGTTTTGCTAGACTGTAGAGAGTCTAGCAAAGGGGAGCAGAAGATTATAATACTTATATCACTCTTCATCTTATTACTGGGCTCTTCCAGAGGATCTACCAGGTACAAGTAAATACTGGAAAGAGGCAGCAGAAAATGGTACTTCATTCTCTGAAAGTTGAAATATTCTAACAGATCTTTATCACAACAGATGCTGCAGTCGAGAGGGCCACAATACACAGAGTATCACCACACAATTCCAGAAGGCTTTAAACATCCATCCATACACAATAACACCTCACCTCATCAGAAGGCTTCAGGCATCTGCCCATGCAGAGTAACATCCCATCACTTCAGGAGGCTGCAAGGGTCTGCCCTTCTTGTTCTTCAGCCCAACCTTTTATCCCCTCCTGTTGATGCACTGCACCTGTGTGCCCTCTGCTCCCTGTGGCGGTTGGTCAGTGCCCCTGGGCACTCCATGGCTCGTTGCTGGCAGTGCTGCTCTCAGCTGTAACCCATTGGGGATGATGAGGCTCAGCCCCACTCCCAACTACCACAAACTGTGTACCTACAGATCTTCCCTATGGAAGTTCATTGATTTCCCACATCTTATGAAGCAGTTATTGCTCAGCCTGGGTTATATGCTCAAAACCTTGGGCAAGGCAGCTTTCCTCACTCAGTGATTACAAGTATTTTTTGCAATGTGCTAGAGTAATTAGTGAAGAGAAGCAGTTATCAGTATATAGGTTGAGCACTTGTGCTTCCTAAATTGCACTTTGCAATACATTACAAAGGGAAGCCTTATGAAATGCAGTCTTGTAAGATGCAGGAATTCTTTATGAAGAAATTTTCTGTACAAGTAAATTATGATTCAGTTAATAAGAAGAAACCCAAAGGAAATTGTATTCTAAAGCCTTGGCCTGAACCATAATAATTCTTCTGTGGAATTTACTAAAGGTTTTACTATTTTAACTCCTCTTGTATGGGCATTATTTAGACACCAAATTAATGGGCTTTATAAGTAAGGCTTATATAAAAATATAAGTTTCATACAGCTATGTATTTTGTAGGCAAAATATATTAAACAAATTTTGATAAGAATAATAGTATTTCTCACCAGATGTTAAAAGGAAAAGTAGTCACAGAATCTTTAACTAACATAAACTGCCTTTTATTCCTCATCTAAGAGTTTTGTTTTCCTTTTAAGTCTCTCAAGTCTCTTCCCACATGAAGCAACATTCAGGAGAGTATAAACAGAAAAAATGCAGATCTACAAGTTGATATTATTCACTTTGTTTTGAGGCAAAATATTCAGACTGCAAACTAAGTGGCAGGACTTACAAAACTTACAGATGGGAGGGTAAAACTGGCCTTGATGAGAGCTTCATTTTGGATCTGCCTGACCTTTAACTCACTTGTCACTGCTCATATGCTGTATAATAACTCTCATGGGGACATATATTTTATTATTTTTATATCCCTCTCTTCCGAAGGCAGGCTTGGTTTTGGAGAACAGAGATGACCACATACACATCAAGTTGTGCATTTGAAGGATTTTTTAAGATCTAGAGTCTTTATCCATGGAACACACAATCCCACAAGTGAGGATACATTATAACTATATTAGAGTGCATTTGCAAACAAACAAATTTAAACTGTATTTATACACTAATGCTTCTTTTCTTTGTACAGGCCTTTGTCTCACAGAAAACCTTTATTACAGAAGTCTCTGCTATACTCAGCAGTCCTTAAAGGAATCACATTTATATTTTACTTGTGCAAGCAGAACTTTGAATACAAACCCAAAAGATTCTTAGATTTATTGTGTATTAAATAAGTAGCTATGCAGTATGAACTGAGATGTCAGTTTTTTAAGGCAGAGAAGCTTTTTCATCCATTTCAAGATGCCTGACACTGCATATATTCCACTTCAGATGGGCTATTCAGTCCCTCAAATTTGCCCCAGTACCTGCTACAGTAAAATAAATTTACATTGTACTGATGTGTTTGAAGAAATATTGTCTACAAAATGTTCAGCAAAGAAAGGGTTATTCTTTCATGTACAGCCCAAAAAAAGCAGTAACCCCAATAAACTGTGTGTGCATAACATACACTTTCAGTTAGAAAACTGCCTACAATGGCTGAAATTAAGCTCTCAGGATTGTTAGAAGGAGGTCATATAGTTATTTATTTTATTCTTTGTATTTCCAATCCGACAAAAATATTTTTAAAATGTTTGGGAATGAGGATAGTCTAAATATAATATATTTCTAGTGGAAATAACATTTGTTCCATTTAGGCCTCAGACACTGCTGATGGCAGAACAAGATTGGAATGTGCAGATAATTATCTTCCAGGCTAGTCAACAGCTAGAAGGCCTTCATAATATCACCCTTAAGATCAAGCCAAGACATTCCAGTCTGAATCAAGGTTTATTTATTAAAGGATTTAGCACTTTTAGATCCGATATTGCCTGGAAGACCACCAATTTCCATTTCCAAATATCTAATTTCGCCAGTTTCTTGGTGCATGCATAAGAGCTTCAAAATCACTTCAGTGAGCACACACATGCGCACATAAATGACATCTAAATTCTTTCCCCTCTCTAAGATGAATTCCACAGGAAACACCTACTAAGCAAAATCTCCACAGAGAGAGAGCTATAGGAGCTTTCAATAATTCTCATTCCTTTAGGCAACACAGTTTAGACAACTGCAGGGTTTTTTTTACTGAAAGATTTTGGATTTTTCTTGATCTTGATTGGTATAAGGAATACTAAGAAAAATAATGTTGCAAACATATAAGATATACTTTGAATATTTTCTTATCTAGGAAAAGAGCTTGACACTTAAAACTTAAGTGTTTACTTCTTTTTCCTTTTAAGAAACATATTTTTCAAAAGTAAAGATCAGCAATTCTCTTGTTCTAAGTTGGCTTTTTCAGTCTGGGGTCTTTTTCTGCACTGGTGCCACTTATCTAAAATCTACTGTTCATGACAAGATCAAAAGTTACAGTTTATAATACAACATCTGTTCTGCAAATTCATAGCATAATCTTACAGAGGGTCTCTATAAATGAACAAAAAAGATATATAGCCTTTCTACATATAACAGATTTGGTCAACAAAAAGCCTAAATAATCACAGTATGATCCTGGTTATCCAAACTTCCCTGCTGTTCATGTCTTCCTGTCCAACAGTGACTCCTCATAATACAAACCCTAAGTCCCCCGGATAAATGGGGTGTGATACAAGTTGTTTGAATAAGTGCTCTCCTACTGTACTGCATTATGAATATAGTTTAATCTGTCCTGGTACTTGATGTAATGTTATACAACATTCCAACTCAAGAGCAGGGAAAATTAGCCATCACCAAAGAGCAACCCTCAGTGCTATAAATGCAAATTAACATGAGATAATATAAATAATATTGCTATTGACTTACTATGTTATTCTAATACAACAAATCAGCTAGTACTTCAGAGTCAAAAATCCAAAATACAGGCAAAGAATGCTTAAAGACGTTTGCTTTGGTTTGTTTTTTGAAGAAAGAAAAAAGAAGAGCATCTACTTTTCAAAGACAGTATTTTTGTAAGTCTCTCCTTCACTTTAATTAAGTAGAGTTAGTAATTCAGCTGCCAAAGGGAGGCCCAGAAGATAAAAGACTTCCCAAACCAAATAACGTAAGTTTCCTAAACATAGGAAAGAAGACTCAAGTTCCTTATCTAAAAGCAACCTCCCACCCTGCCCCCTGCCTTCTCCAAATAGCATTTCCATTTTTCAAAAAGAAAAAAAATGGCAATTAGATGCTCTGTCAGAAGGATATATTCTTCTCACTGCCCGTTGCTTCAGCAGGACAGAAGTAGTAGAGTTAATAAGGATAGCAATTTACTATTGTTTTTACTTCACACTTATTTTTACTATTATTTTTCATTGTAATTATAAACTAAAACCATTTTCCTACTCCCAGCACAAGCTTATGGTTAAAAGCCCACATGGTCCCATATACACTGTAATATCTAAAATGAAAGTCTTGAAAAAACAAAGAACTGAACCAAAGCTAAATGCATTGCTGCCTTTACCAGAGAAGTCAACTCAGAAATAAACACAACTGTTCATGAGAAAGATATTAGAAGCAATAAATTTTCTAGTGATGAGTGTTTTTAGGTGTATAATTTATGTGTGCACTCACTGGTGGCATGACCAGAAACACAGATACCACAGAATGAAAAGGAGAAAAAAATAGGGGAAAGTAGAAGATACGGATATATGCTCTACTAGACTGCTAAAAAATAGCCAACTTATATGAAAGACTAGATTGTGACATATTTTCACAAAAGCAAAAACAAAAACGAGCGTTGTTGACTCAAGAATGAACGTTGGCAGGAAGCTGCCATTAGGTCTTCTATAGTTTACACTATATTTTTTCCTTCCAGACACTGCCAGTGGGAGGTTTTAAAGCATAATGATATACTGAGAAACTTATGACAAGCATGTCCAAACAAAGTAAACCATATTTTTCACAAAACAGTAAACTCTGATAGCTTTAAATCCATGGAGCCAGAGCTAGCCTGAAGACTAATTACATCAGAATTGTTAACTTGTAAAACCTGTTTAAGGTATTTAGGTATCCTTGACTTTTTTCCAGAAAATATTGTTGTAGCAGGAAGTTACTTATATAAAAACAAAGTTCAAATATGAAAGATGTTTTTCATACCCAAAAAAAGCTTAATAGTAATAGGTTTAACAGGTTGATAGCAGCAAAAATAGTGTCAATTAAAATATGTATCAGACATTACAGTAAAAAGAATTTTAAAGGACGGAGCAGGTGTAAAACTTGAATAGTTTTTTATTCCTGGAAGCTGTCTTTTCTAAGTCATGCTTAGAGTTTGTCCTGTACCTATGTCTGAGTATATTTAAATGTGTTGTGTAAATGGAGGTCACACATGCAGTCACTTCTGTAATTTTCATTGTACAACCACATGACTAAGCACCATAAAACTCTAAGAACAGGAAAACTCTTTTCACATATTAAAACAAATTTATCTGAGCCTGTACAGAATAAAAAGACTGCTGAAGAAGAACCAAAAGTATGTTAAAATAATATGGGTAGGAAAGACAAATTTTTTCTTTCTTTTATTCCTATTAAAACACAAACTGGACGCAAGGAAAATAAGGTCAAATCAGTATCTTAGAAGTATCCTGACACTTTCAGACAGAGAAGATGAAGTATCAAACATTTCTCTGGATATACAATCCAGTCCCAAATCTATGCCATAGACTTTCAGCCACAACCTGACCATTGGTGTGGGAGGAGGAGTGCTGACTATGTGCATTATGGTGATTTTCCTCCTTATTTCCTAATATAAGGAATTAATATTTCTTTAATTCTTATAGACCCCAAGAGGGAATTAAAGAAGTCATAGGAATCATGATGTGGCTTTTTTTTAGAGCTATAATTCAGTTGTCAGGAGTGTCATGTGAGAACAAATACAATCTCTTGGCATATTTACATGGCACCTGTAGTCACAAGCAGAAGTTTAGTTGTTTGCTCATGTTCTTCAGTGATCCTAACTAAGGAAATAATGAACAGGTTCAGCAATACTCAGACACAACACATCTACTCTGCCTAATCCCTAGTGCATAACTTCTCTCAGAAATAAACGTGCACACTAGAAGCCAGGGCCTTGAGACAGCTGGTTAAGGGATCAGGGGCACAAGTAGTCCTCCCCAGGGCTCCATATGAGTGCCAGTTCCATCAATGAACACAGTGAGGGGATCCAGGGCACCCACAGTACATTTACAGATGGCTCCAAGCTGGGTGGAAGTGTTGATCTGCTGGAGGGTAGCGGGGCTCTGCAGAGGGATCTGGACAGGCTGGATCCATGGGCCAAGGCCAGTGGTGTGGGGTTCAACAAGGTAAAGTGATGGGTCCTGCACTTGGGTCACAACAGCCCCACACAGCACTCCAGGCTTGGGGACAGAGTGACAGGAAAGCTGCTCAGTGGAGAAGGATCTGGGGATGTTGGTCAACAGCAGCTGCACATGAGCCCAGGTGAGCCCAGGTGAGCCCAGGTGGCCAAGAAGGCCAGTGGCAGCCTGGCTGTATCAGTGATAGTGTGGCCAGCAGGACCAGGGCAGTGATTGTCCCCCTGTACTGGGCACTGCTGAGGCCACAGCTCAGATCCTGGGTTCAGTTTTGGGCCCCTCACTACACAAAGACATTGAGGGGCTGGAGTGTGTCCAGAGATGGGCAAGGGAGCTGGGGAAGGGGCTGGAGCACAAGTCTGATGAGGAACAGCTGAGGGAGCTGGGGATGTTTAGACTGGAGAAAAGAAGGCAAAAGGGGACCTTTTCACTCTACAACACCTGAAAGAAGATTGTAGTGAGGTGGGTTGGTCTCTCCTTTGAGTTAACAAGTGACAGGACAAGAGGTTTAGATTGGATATTAGGAAGAAATTCTTAACCAAAAGCACTGTCAAGCTCTGGAACAGGCTGCCCAGTGCAGTGGTGGAATCACCCTGCCTGAAGGTGTTTAAAACCGTGTAGCTGTGGCACTGAGGGACACGGATCAGTGATGGCCTTGGCAGTGCTGGGTAAACAGTGATCTTAGAGGTCTTTTCCAACCTAAATGATATTATGATTCTCTGATACGGGATAGACAAATAGTCTTGATATGACAGCTGTAAAAGAATACCAGGATCAGGTATTATTTTAGGTAATTAACTGTATTTTTCAGCTACTCTTCTCACACGTAGTCCTAAATGTACTGATGGCATAACACTCACATTCCACATGTATAATTCAGAGTTTAGTCCATAAATTCTCTGAAGTCATTCTTCTGCTATTACTGAAGTACTTCTTTAAATACATATTGACTAATCTATGGTTTCATACATCAAGTAGACTATTTTTCATATACAGACTTAAATCTGGCTTTAAAAACTGTACGATGAATTGTAAAAACAGTTTAAAGTTATGATTGGCTGATAAAGTGAAACTCTACTCCATTTCACTTGGATTAGTGTGCAGCTGCAAGATATAAATTCTGTGTGAGAAACAGTACATTTTTTAATGCTCTTTGAATTATCATGTTTTTGCAAAATGAAAGACAACTGGTTTCATATGCAGGTAAGAAATATTGGCATAAGGAATCTTATTTGATTTTAACTGAGTCATGTTGCCAGAATGCATGAAACAGCTGCATGAGCTGAGTATCTGCCTGAGGCTACAACTATATTTCCCCCATCTTCTACCACCTGTCTGTGCAAAAGTTACTGGATGCTGGTAGATATCAAACTCCACTGGGATCATTAACTATCATAATTATGAAATGGATTCTCCACTATCCTGTTCCCTTTTCATGTCCAAGTATTTTTACTAGATGAGACAGCGTTATCCTTTTCATTTGAAAACTTTTAAAACAATGTTGTGAATAAACTCACAAACAAAATTACTAAAGCTATACTAAAAGAGTGAGGCTTGCCTGATTAAGTTTACTCTCTTTGGCACATCTGTAAATTTACTAAATGATTATGCCAAGACCCCCAAAAGGCTCTTTTACATCATTCTTTAGCCAAGGGCAGCTCTGATCCAATAGTACAATTAACACTGGGATGTTTTCATACTAGCTAGATATAGGCAATTTTCCCCTAGGAGTAGAAATGATTGATAAAATCTCAGAGCTGTTGAAAACAAAAGTGCTTTTGAGAACTCTTGGAGAACAATTGTGATACCAAAACACCAGGGAATGAAAAATATAATTTTGATCTTGAAAAAAAAAAAAAAAGGAAGACTAGAGAATTATGGATAAGCCAGTTTTGATTCTGAGACTTACTGGAACAAGTCGTCTGCTTCAAACTGTTTTCAGACACCTCGAAGAATGAATACGAAGTTCCCAGGCAGCCATATCAAATTAATTTTTTCATATGACAGAGAAATTTACTTAATTGAAGAACAGGAATAGCAGTTACATCTGGTAACAAATTTCAAGATATTCATATAATCGAACTAAAGAAAAATATAAGCCAAATGAAAGCCACCTAACATGGATGCCAAACTTGTTTGGAAGTGGTGGTGAGTCACCAACAGTTCACTGTTAAAAGAGAAAGATGTTAAACAAAATGGAATTTTGCAGGACCACAATATTTGGGGTTATTTAGGAATTGAATATCCTTAGACTACAAAGTTGCAGTGAGAAAAAAAAAACCAAAGAGATCTTAAAGATAAAACTAAACAGGAGAAAAAAATCTGCTATTTAATAGGGAAAAAATCAAGGTCATTCACTTCAGCAGAATTGATCAACTCCACAAATCCAGGAAGAGGAAGAACTGATTAAGAATTTGTCATTTTCTACTAAAGAAAAGGATCAAGAGACACTAAGGTGACAAGTCAACAGCGTTATGTTGTTGCAAAACACACACTATGGAGAGATGTCTATTTAGTAATAATCTTTCTGTTTTCTTTGGCACTGACAAGATCTCAGCAGGAGAACTGGATCAAATTTTACCCACTCAAAGATGTGAACAAACTGGAAAGACTACAAAGAAAAGCAACAAGGATAATAAGAAAACCAGAAAACAAAACCTCTATGCTAAGACTGAAAGAATTAGGATCTATCAACTTCAAGAAGAGAAAACTAAAGAACAGGATATGCATTTGCACTTACAGGCCATCACAAAGGATGAGGGGAGTCAATTTTTTACGTCCAGTGTGGATAAAACAAACTGGTTTTATCCAGTGTGGCTAAAACAAGAAATAACTGCTTGAAATTACAGAAAAAGAGACCAATGTAAGGTAATGGAGAATTCTTTTTCATACCTGTGGAGTATGAATAATAAACAAAGTTACTATATATGTCACTAAAACAAAGATAAATATCTCAGAAACAACAGTAGTCTAACTGATACTCAGTACTAGGGATGCATTAAAAGATACTGTCTCATCCCTTCTGGACTTGTTTCCTATGAAATTTCAATTTAAAATGTATATAAAGCCTGTTTATCTTATTTCCTAGCATGAAATGCACAAAAGAATCACTAGACAAAACATTCCAGACCTGCCAAAAATAATTTGAGAATAATCTACTCTCCCAGTTAAGAAAGGCAAACAAAGCCATCTGCAATGAGGAAAGGCAGACTTTCAAGGAGGACTTTTCACCCTGGAAAATGCACTACTGAAAAGAGAAGCAAGAGACTATAAAACGCTATGGAAAAGGTGAACTGGGAACTATTGTTCACTGTTTCTCACAGCTGAAGAATTATGGGCACCTAAGGACGCTACTAGGCAACAGGCTTAAAAACCACATAAAAGGCAGAACTCTTAATATGACATTTTACATTGCTACAACTCAAGGATCTGGGGTGGTTCTCAGCTCCAAAATAAGTGCCCAAAATTTTTAAATGCTTTACTGATTTTAAGTCCTTTGGCTTCTAAACATGGCAATGTATGTGCTATTTCCAGCTCAAAAGGTCCCTAAAGCTACCCACTGGTAAACCTGAGACCAAGGAAAACCTACCAGGTAACCTGAGGATACCAAGGAAAAAACACTCTGCGTAATCTTACTTTTTCTTATCCACCAATTCATGGATTATTTTACTTCTTTTTTTTTTTTTTCTGACCAGGACAAAAAAAAATTAAGTAGATGTATCTCTTATCTGATCCAGTTTTTATGCTGATGATTCCTTCTTTGAAAACACTGCTGCAACCAACACATTCTCAATTCACCAGGAAGGCATATTTATCATACTAATACCCATAGGGGTAGCTGTTATGCAAAATTACAAAATGAGTTTCCAAGCAGTGAGGGCTGATCACAAAAACTGCAGATGTCAATTAAAACTACTGCTGTGCATGGCTTGGAGTCTAAGAGTCATTCTGGGGAAACACCTAAAAACCACTCAGGTTTGTGACACAGGTTACGCTTATTTGGCCTCAGAGAATTAGTAACATAATGTATGACCTTATATGGAATCAGGTTTAAAAATATATAAATAAAATAAAACACAAACAAACCCAAAACCACCCTGGGTAAAAAGTGCTTAGAGAAATACAAAAACATTCATATCTTGAAGAAAACCTTCCTCAGTTTTTGCATGGAGTGAAGAAAACACTTTTGGCAAGACCGTTACAGATCTTAATCAACTAAGCTTCCAAACCAGAAAAATAAAAGTCAAATCCCTTTATGTTTCTACCTAAAAATCAAGAAATTATATCAAAGAGTTAATGATAGTAACTAGAATAAAAGTACAAAAAGTGCTTTAGCTTCATGAAAAAAAAATTAGGAAAGGACAGAATATATCACACATTTAAAAGGACTCACAAATATGGAGAGTAAAGTGGCTGGTACTGAACACCAACAGGCAGAACAGGAGCTGGACATTCGTGATCTCCCCACTAACCTGAAGAATGACACGTCTCCTACCCTTCAGGAAAACTTCACTTCTCAGTGGCCAACTTTGTCTATAAATCAAGTTGTTTATAGAAACGTGTATTAGTTGCTTAAATACAGCTGTGAGTGGATAGATAAGACCCGACAGATCCTCTTGGTCCTCTGGTATTCAGTAATGCGGACAGAAGTGCCCTACTGTAAATCACAGAATGTTACACTAATGCAATGCACATTTCTCCCTGACAACACTGGAATTTAAAATGTATATATACCATATCATTACATACATTATGACTTACTGAAGTGTAATGATTGTATGAAAATCTCAGGAAACCATTTTTCTCCAAAAGAGACTGCACCACAGCTCAGATGACTCACGAAACAGAGTCATTTGAGCTGCCATTTTGGATTCCTTCCTTGGAAAGTAAGACACCACCTGGATTGATTATGGGCCTTGATGTCTAGAGTTTATTCTGGGATTTTACAAGCAATTGGTGATTTACATAATGAAGTTTCTTTCCTATTCAGGATATGGTTGTGGGGGCTGGGGGAGAAAAGCAGAAAATTACATCAATTCCTCTTGAGGTACAAAAGTCTAAGGCTTTTGTTCAGATTTAAAAGTTTAAAGAAAAAATTTTAAAAGCTCTATGAAAACTAAATTTATTTCACAGACTCTTAAAAGATTCAACCATAATATTTTCAGGGTTTTCCTGCAGTCACAGATTTTCTAAAACATTTTCCTACATAATTCCATGGTGTTTTAGAAAGTACAGCTCTAACTGGTAGTATGCTGAAAGTTATAAAACAGAGGTCTTAAATTTATTATATTAATCTTCTACTACCTAAGTCTGAAGTAATTGAGCAACAGACTCAATGTACTCATGGAGCAATTAAAGCACATCCTCCTTACTTAGGCATTACCTGGGCACTGAACAACTCCAGAAGTTCTGGGACAGGGCAGTTTCATTTCACTTTTGCAGCCTAAGAACACCTTCCCTACATATTCCAGCTCCTTTCCACATTTATAGCTTTTGCCTGATAATTTCCCTGCCTTCAACCAGTATCAATTTTAGGGTCCTGCAGAAATAAATGGAACATCTTTTCAGTCTTGGGATCATTCTATAAGCGATCGTTTTCCTGAATTTCATTAAAAAATTAATTTTACGTTTCTTACAGGTCACGAAAAATTCTCAACAATTATTTTGGTGCAGATTTCCCCAAAATGCTGTATAAGAGTACCATTCCTTCTAGATCAGTTTTACTGCTGCTTCTGTTGTCACCAGATAATTTTTCATGTTAACATATTTCCTAGATGTTTCTATTTTGCATAATTAAAGGACCAATGAAATCAGTGTGTTGTGCTTTCATTTTAAAGGGAAAATTGCAATGGGTTCAAACATAGCTCAGTAAGGGTTCAGGTCCAAATGAATGCTCACTGAGAGCAGGAGATGCTTAATTCCTCAGTTATAAGAGTTTCCTTGTTTGAGTTGACTGTCTATAAAAGATTTATACATGCTTATTTTTTTTAACCTAAGGCAGATTTTGGCTGCATGTGAAACAGGTCTCCTGACTGTGACTCTTGAGCCACATCTATAGTGGATAGGTCAAATAAAGTTCTCATTACTGGGTTTCATTACACAACTGATAACAGTGCTTTGCAGTAGGAACACAGCTGGATAATCTGAATCCCTGGCTGGCAAGGAAAAGAACCAGTTAAAATGATGAGATTTAACTACATGCCTGTTCCATGGATAAAGCAGATTCATTCAGAGAACCCCTAGAGATGGAGCAACTTCCTATTTGGTAAACAAAATCAAGAGCCCATCTTCTACCTCCCCCACTTTTGATATTCCAAGGTGTAAGTCATGTGGCTCTTATGCATATAATTTTTTGGTCCAAAGGTTTTTAGATTAAGGAATCCAGTCAGGTCTGGTACACAGTCTCACCCACCCTACAGACAAACTTCTATCTCCTTTCTAACATACTATTGTAACTTTTACTAATAAGTACAATGAGAAAAAGTATAGCTTATACACAATGTTCTTCAGTCCCAGCTCAACTGATGAGATCAAGTCATGGTATTTGAAGTGGGAATTCATAATGTCATTTCTGTTCCTTCTATTCAGCTGCTGACTTTCTTAGCTAAGTACACTGCACAGAATTCAGCCCATCATCAAAAGCTGCAGGTTTGTACTGGTGCCCTAACTATTGCTTCCCAAACAGACATTTTCATTGTTTACAATAAGTTTAAAAATAAATAATTTTAGACTTCACTATGTTGGTAGCCTGATATTTCATATAGCTCCCATGTATTTCTAGTATTTAATTTCTCCAGAAACTTCTATGCCACTTCCCCCAAGGCTACAGTGTGACATGTCTGACTTTTTTCCTGGGCAGTTTTCAGGGAGTGCCCTCACTGATGAAATGTCTACTGACAGGACCAAACTGTCCAAATACCCAAAGTGTCAGTACAAGAGTGCAGAAGCTTTTCATGTGTTTATGAATCTACATAAAGGCCACATGCAGACAGAACCTTCTCTCTGCTGCCTGTCCCTGGAGAAAAGGATGCTGTGAAGAACATAAAATAAGGGGGGAATACAATTTTTTTACACACATTCCTCAGCATCAACATGACACCTTCTAGAAGAAAAACCTGTAACATCTTCATGGAAAGAAATAACTACACATCCCACAAGTAACAAGCTTTACCCAGCCCAATTCTTGCTGCTTACAAATTGCACACATCTCATGATGAAAAATTAATCTAGAAAATAAAAGAGAGAGAGAGATATCAAAGGGAACATAATCCCAGTTTTTTTATTCTTAGTTATAGCAGAAACCTACTAGAACATTCTGCACATATCTCCAAAATAAAATAAAACAACAAAACAGGTGGGGGGAAGTCTACAGTAAACTACAGTTTTCAAACACAGACATTTAGCATGAAAGAGTCTCTACCCCTAACCTGTTTCAGTTATTGACTTTACATGGGAAGAGAACAAAAGTAGCTGCACTCTGATGTATTCAGGACACAGTTCTTGCTTTCCAAGTAGCACAAGCCTGATTATGCAGTATTAAGAGGAACAAAATCTCTTTCTCCCTCCCTACGATTCCTGACACACTTTTCAAGGAGCTTTGTTTTCTAGTGCCTCCCCTCTTACCCACAGGTTCCTATTGCCATATTTTACTGTGGTTAAGTTGCTTTTCCAATTTCTGTTTAATGGATTGAAGGTAAATTGTTGCTTAAGAAATAGAGTTCCAAGATTAATTACAAACCTAATGTAAATTCCCATTTCTTCGACAAAATATAGTTTTGGGAAACTCTTCAATAGAATAATTAATTTCAATCTTCTTTCTTTAAAGATGAAAATAATTTTGCCATCTGAAAGCAAGTGAAAGATGTACAAAATTTATAATTTTTTAGATAAACATTTGATAGTTCAGCTGAGGATACTAAGTTGTTCCAGCCACAAAGCCAAGACAAAAAATGAAACTATCATGAAAGAGCATATATAGTCACCACACTGTCAGGTCTGAAACTATTTTTTCCAGATAACACCTTCACAATACACACAATAAAATTCTGGAAAACGAAGTTTTCAAAATTAACCTTAAACTCAGCTGTTTTGAGCTGTAATACTTGGCTAAGGTTACATGTGAACTTTTCAAAAGTGTAATTCAAAAATTGGCCAGACTCTGCAAGCTTCACAAACACTACCCACCCCCTTCCTTTTCTTTTTTTTAAATGACAACCTGAGTGTAACCAGGAAAATTTCTAGGCCAAAGAAAAGCTTAAAGCATGATCAGTTTTGTAACCTTATAAATGGGGCCACAAACATAACCCCTTAATAATGTAAAGAATAATATGTTTTTGATTTGACCATACAATGTAAAAAAAAATAATGGTATAGGAATTTGATAGTCTTAACTTCCCAAATCCCATATGGTATGTTTATCATTTACCATATGTGTAGTGTCTGATGTGCATATAAAGACCATGGATTTGAGACACTTCTCAGATCAGCAGCTTGAATGTATTGTATCCCACAGCTTCACGAGATCCAAATGAGATGCAGAACAGGCACCATTTACTGCACAGGCGTGTCTGTCTTCATGGAAAGTGGTATTTACATGACCAGATTTAAGAGATACTTGTTAATAAGTGTTAAAAAGAAACAAAACTATATCCTTTTCTTAAACCCTTCAGTGTTTTGGATGTCTTAATTATGTCATTTTGTAATATGAAACACACACAAGGAAGGCTAAGTATCTAACATTATCACTTCCACTAAAAAATATTCCCAAATGGACATGAGTGCATCTTATAATTTCATTTTTGTTCAAATTCTGCTGTAATACAAAAATGAGAGACAAAACCTTCTGAGTTCTCCCTTCTCATCTCCTTATGCATGGACTGTAAAAAGGCTTTTACTGGATATAGAGAATGCTATCCATTGAGACTCGGAAACAGAAAAGCAGCTCCAGAAAGAAGTGTAAAGAAACAAAGAAAAGGGGAAAATGAAAATCAGAGTTGTGTGAAACTTGGCTGTTATGGAATGTATGGTTCATCTAAACCTTTTCTTTGGCTTTGGTTCACATCCCAAATGTTTCTTTGACTTCTGGGCTTGAAGAAAGCCAAAACTCCAAGTGAAACATTGCCAAATCCAACATATTTTTGCAGGTTTAAGGTCAAAACCATGCAAACCCACAGAATTCCTCCTACCATCATAAATCAGCCTGAGTTTGCCAAAATGTTCTTTTCTTAAGAAAACCTTTTTCACTAAACTTTTCTCAGTAACATTTAAAATTTTAGCCATCAGTACTGCATTTAGTAACACAATTACATAGCTTCATATCGTATTGTCTTTCTTATTCTATAACACTTGCCATTTTTGTTTTAAATTTCTCTTATGGAGTTTGTTTTTTAAATCCTACCCAGTGCCCTGAGTTTGCAAGGAAGCACAACTAACGAAGCAATCCTTGGTCTTCAAGTAGATGATACTTTATTTCTTTAAACTATTCACTCTTTTCCAAGCATTTTAAAAACATGATAAAGTCTCAATGTCTATTCCTATGGGACTTCTGAAAAATATAATGACTTGTAAGCTTATGAGGAGGAATGACTTAATTTTTTGGAAAAGCATTGGGCTTCTTTACCAACATATTGTATAGGTAAATTAGTTGGTCAAATGCCCACTAATTCTACTTTTTAAAAAACAATCTTTCTTGATTTTTCCAATAAGGATATCACATGTGGAGGTAATTTTCGAAAACGTATATGGAACTCTTTTTAGAAAGAGATGTCACATCAGTCCAGTTCTAAGGCAAGTTAGAAATTCTCAGATTTCACCTTTAAATTTCAAGATGGTTAGCATGAAAACTGCTTGGTATTGAGAGGAACTTGGCCTGACTACAAACTCACCCCACATGAACAAGAGTTTGAACTTGGAGATACCTTTCAACCTGAATTATCCTCAGATCCTATGATGACAGCATTGTTAATTTTAGTAATTGTTGTGCAGCATCTTCTGCTGTCACCTCACTCCGAGATACATCTTCCAATACTTCACCTGTAAAAAGGAGCTCTAGAAGCAGAACCTACCATGTGCTTTTTCTTTGAACACCAGAACAAGAAATATCTTTCATTTTTTTGACCTCATGACCCCATTTTCTGAAAGCACTCTTTATATACCTTGATTATCTTTGGCTCTAGAGATTCTCTGGCTGGCTTCCGCCTTCTGACACATTTGAAAATGACCAGTTTGAGTGCATCTCATTACTTATTCCTTATTGTTCTTCATGCATTTCATGGTTGGCCTATTTGGGCTTTCTTTTACTTGCCAGGTTTTATGATTCTGTTTTTTTCAACCAGACAAATTTCAGTTTTGAGAAAGTTAGTTTTGTTTTTGTTTTTTGATAGTTTCCTTTATCCTGCTGTTTAATTGTGCTGGTTTCCATTTGGTCTTATTAAAGCAGTTTATGATAGGTGGTATCCATTTCCTCTGAGCCAATATAATTTTCTTTAAATAGCCTTCATGATGCCTGTAAAGATTTTATTCCTTTGACTGTCTTTTTTAAAGACATTTTGACATGTAGCAGCAATATGGATGCTGAAAGTGACTAAGACTAAAAGTCTCAGAAAATGCACGTTCCCTTAAGCAGACTTCCATTGGTTCATATTTCAAATATTAATCCTGTGAAGTAGAGATACTTTCCAGAAACACACAGGCACTTCTATATTAACAGTAGTCTACATAATTTGTAAAATTCCTTCTGGATTCATACTATAGCATACTATAGCTGACATATTACAACTAGATTTTGTTCAATTATATTAAAAAAAGTTAGTGGAAAAGGGTTGTTTTTCTCCCTTGGAAATACATATTCAGCGTTAAATATCTAAACTTTTTATGCAAATACTGAGCTATATTTCAGCATCTTAAAATTTCAAAAAACATTTACTTGCTCACTGAGTTTATTGCTGATTACACTTTCCTTTAAAGCACAAATGCTACAGTTACATTCTGCCTGATTTATTGGCTTTCAATCACTACTTGAAACATCTGGCCACCTGTTTTATACTCGAGAACTAGTTTGGGGAACAATAAATTTGAAGGGGAAAAATTAAGAAAACAGATGACAAAACAGAACACAAACTCTATCAGACACACCAGGACCTTCAGAACCTTGCTAGATAATACAGGTTTATACTTGCTTCATCCATATCATAGAGAACAAATGAAGAAATGGTCAGTGCATTTATGTTCTTCAAAAATCTTCACATGTCTCTTATCATGTCCTGGTTTCTCAAAGTACCACAGCACAAAGAACAGGGGAAGTACAATTTGTGAAATTATCCAGGACAACAATTACATGAAACTTTCCCTTTAAGACACATTTTCAGGATGCAAGATCCACTATTTCACTTGACTGTCCACTGGATAATTTGGGTTTTAATTTAACAGGTACTTCATACACATTTCAATTACAGAATCACACAATCCCAAACATGCTGAGTTGGAAGGGACCCATAAGTATTGTCCAAACACCTCTTGAACTCTGACAGCCTTGGGGCTGTGACCACTGCCCAGGGGAGCCTGTTCAGCTCCCAGCCAAGAACCTTTTTCTAATATCCAACTTAAACCTTCCCTGGCCATTCCCTGACATGCTGTCACTGCCCACCAGACAATACACAAGTTAGGTCATGTTAGCCAGTTAAGCATAGCTTATAATTCATATCCACCACAATAGATTTAGGATACCCTCATCCAGGTATTCATTTAATGTCTTCACAGCAAAGGTTTCAATGCAGGAATCTACTAGGTGATGTTTTATATGATAGATTTCTAGTATTCTTGTGGTGCACTTACTTCAAACTGAGAAAAAAGAGACCAAAGAGGAGTTCAAGTTGCTAGTTATCCTGCTTATGACACTAATTATTTTAGTGTTTACCAATTTCATAAGAAAAAGGTTAACAAAGCCATCATGTATAAAAGATCAAAGCCTACGTTGAAAGCACAAGACCCAGACAGCAACCTCTGAGCAATCTTTTCTAATGTCTGTATTAAGAGAAATAATTATATTTGCTAGGACTTGGCAGCCAAATGTTCTTATGAAAGAACACCCAGACAGAAAAGCCAATTTTGACAAGCCTTACAGCTGAAGGACTTTCTCACAAATTACAATTCCCATCAACAGATCAGATGTAAATGATGAATGACAATGGACTGTTTCCATTTTTACTTGAGATCTGCTTTCTAAATGACCTTTTAAGTTTATTTTTTGTCTGTACAGGGTTTTTTTAATTATTTTTTCTTCATGTAAGAAATCTTTGTCTGACAAGGCAGTGGCAAAAATTAACTTTAGTAGAGCCAGGAATTCACCCCATATGCAGGAACACACAAAATTCTTTCTTCAAAATGAAGAGACTATAGCACTCATGTGACACACTATTCACATTGTTATAATGTCCCTTTGAAGTTTAAAAAAACAAAGAGAAGGAGGGGATCACAAACACCTGGCTTTTATCACTGAAAGGACTTCTAGATAGCTAAATTATGGTATTTCTCAATATGAGAATGACAAAGGTATGTGACAGCTAAAGAGGAGGTGTAAAATGCTTCTTTCATTATGCCAATATGCAACTGTGAAAAGAAAGGTACCTACCTAATGCCAAATAATACTGCTCAATAAAGCTTTACTCCACTAAAGAACAAATGAATGTCACTAAAATGTCATGGAAATACAAAGATTAACGCAAAATTTATTTTTTAAAAGGAAATATGAAAAAATCTGTATTCTGTGCATAGTTGTGACTTTTCAAATTCAATGTTAACATTTTTATAGCTCATCTACACTGGACTAATACTTTAAAATAAGCTCATTTTTTCCCTATTTATAATTTTTTAAGATGTCATATGAAAAAAGCTCTAATTGTATTAAAACATTTATTTAGTGAAAAGATTGGTGTTCAACAATGTCCAAATCTGTCAAGCTTTCTCCAAGGTGTTTGTAGAGGAATCTTTGTCAGATGCAGAAAGCTAACCAGACTTTCCCAAGGAAAAGGATAAATGGAAAAATATAAACAGAAGTAATGGATCAAAGAAAAGCTTGTTAAGGGTCCTAGCTGTAACTTGAAAGAAAAATCTTCTATAAAATTTAATACACTGCACTGCAGTGTTTGTTTTTGAATTTTCTGATTATCTTGACAATTCTGCTTAAAAAGACATCTGTCTCTAAACTGCAAGTATCGGTACGCTTCTATTTCTTCATGTGCAGCTATTGTTCACCATCCTCTGAGGATCAAGAGACTACTAAATTGCAAAATAACTAATATGGTAGGTGTTTTCCTGTGTCTTTCATGTCCTAAACACAAACTTTTGATCTCTCACTGGACTAAAAATTGTATCAACTTCACCTGCACTAAGTACCTCAATCAGTAACAATTCATTAGCAACATTTTTAGTGTCATGAGTAAAATAATCTGAGTCAACAGTTCAGACAAGTAAAGGGAATATTGGACAAAGTCTGTGCTCCTTAATTGTTCCATCACCCATCTGGGACATTTTGCACACAACCTTTATTTCTAATGCCTCCATTTCATTCAATATATTACTGACAAGTCTATTCCTCAAGTTACTCTGAGATCTATTAATAAAGCTTTTTTTGTCAAGTTTCGGAGTTCTTAATTGAACACCTTTTGGGGTTTTTTTTTGCCTCACAATGGTATTTGGCCCTGGATTTTTCTACTAAAAGAGAGGTTTTTCATCTCTCACAAAAAAGCTTCTCAGAGCAAAGAGGGGGTTACAATAAATAATAATCATTTCCAAGGTAGGACAAGACTATATATGAAGGTGTTTTGCCCTCCTTCTCTTTCCAGTCTGCAAAGGGAGTCTGTAAGTAATAACGTATAAGGCTATTACAGAATACTCATAATGAGTATTAAGTATAAATCTGGCTTATTAACAGCCAACCAAAATAGTTCTACTTAGACTTACTCAAGCAGAACTTTTGCTGCTGACCAAATGTATTAGTAACAGACTTCAAAATTATCCATGGAGAGTGACAAACAGCAGCAGCAGCAGCAGCAGCTCTCACTGGCTACCAAGCAGGTAAATTCAAAACCAAATTATGGAACTAGGTAGAAATCTGAGCTTCATGCAGACCACAAGAAGGTTTTTCAAAACCTTTTTATATTCTCATCCAGCCTATCAAGCTTTCAGAAAAATGTTATAGCTTGTGGTAAGTTACAAATATAAGAAAGTATATGGAGGGAGTTTGCACAGAAGTTAGGTAAATGGTTGTACTTTTAGAACATATTTACCTTTTTTGGTTCTTTATATTCAGGAAAACAGCTTTCACTATATATCTATAGATAACATTTTTAAATAATGCCTAAATTGGAAAATCTGTGCTAATACTAATTGCCATTACACTTCTTTCATATTACAGGGTTAAACATCCTATATTCATCTTATATTGAAAGCAGCTACACAAATAGGGTCAGACATTTTATTGCAATTTCACTTTGTAGAATTTCAATCTAAATCATTGCTTTTGTCATTGATTATAATTTATGTCATATAGAGTGTTTAAATACATAATTTAGTAACATATTAGATGAGCTGTAACTCAATGTAAAAGCTAAAAATGAGCTATATGTAGCATGCTATATTGGACAGTCATGTGCTGAAACACTAACATCTAATATAATGAGGTTATTGATGTAGAGTTGACATATAACTTGATTTGCAGATGCCCTACTGACTAACCTTTTGCAACTATATCTCAGTGTAAACCTGTGGTAATTATTGCTGGGTAGGGAGAGTTGGTTTAACTGAACTATTTCTTTTGATGCATGTGAATGCAATTGCCCCCTGGAGACTACAGGAGTCCTGCGAGTGTGTGTGAGTTATTACATATTGAGGGGGAGAAAAGAAAGTTGTATCACATTAATTTTTTTCTGTTTCCTATTGTTGGAGTTTTGTTTTTTCCAACAACATTCCCTTCCAGTGCCTTGCCATATACGCCCTTTTCAACTAACAAAACATATTAAAGCACATAGTAGAAATAACTGATTTAATTTAAACATAAAGTACATGTCAATAGTTGCAAGTTTCTAAGTAACTGCAAATCAGGAAGTCCAGGTTTTATTCCTGGGTAACTAAAGCCAGGAAATTAACATAACACAGACAATGCTGAAAACCATGAAGTTTCTGACTTAACTGTAGAAACTGAGAAAAATGACAAAATTAGTATTCAGACTGTCTGATATGGGATGCCCTACAAGTCTTAGTAATAATGCAAGAAGGGTATTAAAAATTATACATAATATTCTATTATACTGTATGTGTATGTAAAACCTCAAAATTAATAGATTGTGGTGTTTCTAACAATAAAAATTATGTTCTTTTATACTTACTCATATAATGGAACACATTAGTCAAAAGAAAGGATATGACACCTGCATAGAACAGTTTTGTTGATAACGCTGTGCCCACTACGTTTTTTTTCATATTTTATGTGGTTAGATCAACACAGCACAGAACACTGCAGGATTTCTGTCAACCCACCACTTCTGACAACTCACCAATTATGACAAAGAAAAAAAAAAGTTAAGAGGCTCTGACTCTAGTAGAAATTGGTCTGCAAGTGAGATTTTCACTTATTGTCTACAGGGACATTTTATAACAGGAGTGGTTTTGACTTCTGGGGATTACACTGCACAATGAAAACAAATGTCAAAGTAAATCCCCCCAAAAAACCCACTTCTGGTATTGATCCTCCGACCTACCAATCAACCTTCCCGCCCTCTGTACATTCTCAAGTACCATTCTTCATCTGAAACCTTTTAGAAATATTTTCTTCAACATAATCTTAAACTACTGGCTGAAGTTCAAGACACGTTTCAGCAACACATATGGAATTTATCCACAGCATAAGGAACTTCCACAGGCCAAGGAAGGAAAATTCCTAAATGTCCATCCATGTTTACAATCTGAATTTATATTTCTATTATGTTGGAAATCTAAAGATAAAAACACTAGCTGTGTCTTCAATAGTCTTACATGTGTTTGAGTGGATTATCCTGAGATTTCTAAGTATACATTTCTAATCTGGTAATAATTTTTTAATGCATTGTATTATAGTATCACAGCTTTACTCACTTTTTTCCTATTGCCTAGTCTCCACTACTACACTTGTGGGGTTTTTATAGATCCATTATCAATGAGAAAAGACTTTCATTAAATGTCTATTAAAAATGTATGTTCAGCTCCACGAAAACAACCACTTCAAGAAAATGCAATTTCTGCCTTTTTCCTAGGTATTTACTAGGAAAAAAATAGGTTCTCTGAATTGTGTGAAGCTCATAATATGCTATCCATTTTGCTGAAGGCTGGACATTTTTGAACTCGTAGTTTCTCCTACACTCTACCTTGGCAAAATCCACCTACAATTAGAGAAGCAGAGAATGCTGAAGTACCCATGGACACATCACTACTGCTCACAACTGTGCACTTTGCTGAGTTCTCCCCATTTTCTAGTACATAGGTCTTGCTTTTTAAGGGTGAAGCTGATACATACATGAACACTAATTATCTTACAAATTGACTAGACTTCAGCTTAACCATTCAAATACAAAATGCTACAGTCCCCAAAGAAATTGTAGTTTAAAACATACATAAAATGAGAGCATACAATATCATATGCTAGTTTTAAGGCATTCAAATGAAGAGAATTATGTAGATAAGTTAGAGAAAATAGGCATAAAATACTGACTTGCTCATTTTTTCATATGTTCATTCATTAACATAATAGACTACATAGAGAGAACTTAGCCAAAATTATTTCAAAAATTGCTTACTTGCACTTGAAATTAACTCTCTTGTTAAACAGTATTTGCAACAGCTTGAACAAATATACTCATTCAGAAAAAGAAACCAAAAAATTTAGTGCAAAACTTTGGAAATAAAATTGTTGCTGAAATTATTTCTGTATGGGCTGCTATAGTAAAGAAGACATCTATAACAATCACAGTCTTGAATCTTCAATGTCAGATACGTCATTACATTTCTCCTTTAATCATAGAAAAGTTATGGTAAAATTAAGTTTTAACTCATCACAATCATAATATAAATTAATTCCTATTCTGCATTTTCCCCAAACATGGGTACTTCTAAGGGAGAACTTAGTTCTCACTGTCACTCACCCCACCTTCTGAATTTATCACTGAACTGGCTCCAACAAACACCTTACAAAATGACTGAAGGGCTTGGTGCAGCTGACTCTTATGCAGTCTTACCAAAAAAAACCAGCTTTTGTTTCAAAATATTCATATCTGACAGCAGAAATCTTAGGGAGAAGGAAGACCTTCACAAGCATTGCAGGCCATATCTTATCTTCCTCTTTTCTCTGAGCATATTTCAAAAGTCTATCTACAATAGATCTCATCTGTGTCTTCTGATTGCTCATATTATTAAGAAAGGAAAATCAAGAGAGGTCACCTCGCTCCCCTCATCCTCTGCCCACAACAGAATGAGAGGTACCCAGCAATTCTGCAATTCTACACATCAGAGCTAGACCACAACTTACAATTCACACATGCACATCATGGAAATCACAGGAGTGGTGTAAACAGGTAAAATCCCTGTCTTATCTCTGTCTGCCCCCCACAAAAACTACCAGCCTTTTAAAGACAGAAACATACAGAATCCTGAGAATTATTAAACATTGAGAATTATTAAAGCTGTCCAGAAAGATATTGGTCCACCTTAAGACCGATGCTTAAATTAGAATTTACTTCTAATACAATAGCTCATGATTTTAACCTCTTAAAAGGTTGTGTTTTGTCACTGCATATGAATTTCAGTGGTACTAATACAAAGCTGTGTGTTTATGCAATGAATTCTCTCCTGCCTTGTGTCAGCTCCATACACTAATGCCTGTCTGCATAGCAGTCAGGACTGCTTCCTCTGTCTCTGAACTGATTACACTGCTCTGTTCATTTTTGTTTGCAAGACTTCATCTCACTCCCTAGCTTCCTCTTTGTATTTATATTATAGTATCAAAGCTTTTGAGACAATGCAGTAGGAAATACACTGCATTAAGAGAAGTCATAGCAAATTCATAGTAAAGTCAGATATACCCCTTGTTTAGGCCATGCTCTTTTATAAGATACAGAAATAACATACAGCAATGTGCAATGTCTTGGGTACACTTTGTATTTTTAGAGCTATTATGGAACTAAGGATTATACGGTAAAGCACACAGTGACAAACAAAGAAACAAATCCAGGGTTAAGGATTCATGCTGACTAGCTGTGAAACCTCTTGGGAGCTATTTTCAGTGATTAAGACATCACAGATATTCACATGGCAAGAATCAGAAAGCAGTAATATTAACTAGCCAGTTTTTTTATCTCTCTTGACAGGACTTCCTCCTGATCATGTTTTATTCATTACCTAAGACTAAATTTCCAGCCAGTACAGAACTATTGGAAAACTGGAACGCTTGCCTTGTCTCACTACATCCCATGAAAAAGCATGACTGACAAGCTGAACTCTGCTTAAAAAGTGAGGTATTTACACCTGGAAAATGTACATGTGTACACAATCTGTTCTACAGTACTGCAGGCATAAACCATTGATCAAGCTGCCTGTATATGATATTTGAAATCAATGAGAACTACACATTGTCTCACTCAAAAACAATTTTGTTAGTGAAATATCTCTTTTCCGCATGTGGATTTCCAGCCAAAGAAAACCCAAGCTACCTCAAAGAGAATTGTGACAAATTACCCAAACATTTAAAACATAAGGAGAGTCAAGAACTTTGCCAGCAGATGAGCTGGAAGAAAGGGGGGAAACACCCAGAAGCTGCAGATCAGGGCAGAATAGGGTCTTAAAATTATTAAACCTCTTTGCAGGTTCATCCCTGCTCCTTTTTTTGTGACACATATGTATTGGACAGTTTGCACAAAATTGCAAAAAATAAGTGTTTCTAGACTTAGATCACTTATTGATATATTACATCTATGAAAAGCATAATTAGACAACAGTGTATATTCAATTCCCTTTGAGGCTATGAGACACATGGGAATATTCTTATTGCACCCTCATTGCTTACTCTAGAGAAACAAAAAGACTTTGTTGTTGTTATTACAGCAGATTTGAAAATCAGAATCAAAACCAAATGCATTTAAGTTCTCTGTGTTATGCAAATGTTTCCTTTGCCAATCCTACTCAGGTACAAGTGATACTGGAAGAAACATGTTCCACACAAGAATTGAGAAAAAAATTAATCTCAGGGAATAAACAAGTCTCACATCTCTAAGGTTTCAAGATCCTGTAGAGACTTGAAGAATTATGCACAAATCTATAACATGGTATCTGTATATTTCTTAGCTCAGTGTTTCTCAAAAAGGCTTATCATTTTTAAGACAGACTAAAAAAAGGGAGAAAAATGAAGGCATGTTAGATACACCATTCTCAAAGAAATTCATGATAAAGTGTTCAAGGTCCAGCTCTCCTGCTGTGATGCTTTGTGTAATATATGACCATCATGTCTGGCAAGATTTGCACAGGTCTGCCCTTGATTTGTGTTAGGAAAAAAACAGAAAACCTCATAACTATTCTTCATTCCCAAGAATTAATCTGGCTTCCTGATGTTTCCAATTTTACAGTGATCCAAAGAGCCCCTCAAAACCACACCTGAAGCATCACTCACAATTACAGGTGATAGCTGAGGCAGACGAAAGTGAATTCCCTCCCCAGGCATCCCAGAGCACTCTCCATCCCAGCAGAGGCCCTGCAGTGCTGCGAGATGGGGCCACAGAGACTCAAACTTGCCCTGCAAGCACTGACACTGGCACATGAACCAGCTTTGAGAGGCTTTTATCGGACAAGATGGCTAACAGTGTCCCAGTGGTGACATGGTGCTACAAGCCTCAGGAATGAGCACACACTATTGAAGTTTCCAAAAAACTCCAGCCTCCTGAACCTCAGCACAGCCATCAGGCACAGCTGGATGGGTACAGCTCCAGCCCCTGTGGGAGCTGCACAAAAAGGGTGGCACTTGATCACCTCAGTTTGCCCTGGGCAGTCCCAAATGGTCCATGGACAACCATACCCACTTTCTTATTTCATCTTTTCCACTACTTCTGCAAAAGGGACTGAGACTTGGCTGCAGTAAATGTAATTTGACCAGTCTGACTGCTCTTCAATTCTCAGCTGAGCTTATCACAGCCAGCCAACAGCCAGCTTATCACAGCTAGCCAACAAACACAGTCATTACATCAGGCCAGAGAATTTTAGGATACACTTTTCCCCTAACAGCTCAATACATCATTCACAAATGTAACAAGTATGTTGTAGACACAAGCACTTTGTGTTATAAATGCATATAAATGCAGAGTGTTTCCACTAAAAGCAGTAGAAGTTATTAAGAGCACTAAGAAAAGGGTGGTCAAGTCCCTATGGCTTACTAAGATGTTAATTAATCTGTTTTTAATTAGCAGATGCATAGTACTCCTAAAATTTTTTAAAAGCATACGTCACAGCATTTGTCTCCCAAAAAATGCTGCCTCATTTAAATCCTTAGATCACTGCTGTTACTTTTTTACACAAGCAAACTCCATGAAGGAGGAAAGGTTTTCTCAAATCATGAAAAAAAATTCCTTTCCAAGGCTAAGTGATTGGAGCATTAGAATTTGTTTGGCTTTTCAAAAAGCCAATCACCTACTCATCAGATTCATACAAGACTTGATGCTCTCACCTAGCATTTGTAATTACCTTACACATATAAAACAAATGAACTGTAGCAGTGAAAATACTTTCCTATCAGCACAATAAATGTACATCAGTCATGTCACCTGCACTGTGACTTGACTATTCAATGTCACAGCATTTACTTTATTTGCAAGACTATATTTTTTGTAGAGCAGCAAAACCCCAAAAAACCTTACAATCCCAGGGAAACTCAAGCTTCCATGCACTCTTCAGCACTTAACCACTTCAGTTAAAGAAATGCTTGAGAAGAAATAAGCCAAGGAATTGGAAATCTTTGACGGAGGAAATACAACAACTGTTTGTAGCAGCAAACTGATAACAGCAGCTGATTGCCTGTATGGCAGAGAAGGCAGGATTATCCCTACCAGCAATCCAGCAGCACAGACAACCAAGGCTCCCTTTCTCCTGCTGTTCTTGCAGCTACAGGGAATGTAATATATTACCTAATACATATATATATTACTGAAAGTAATATGCTGAAGGACATAATTTTAAAATATTGTCATTTTAAGGCATAGCAACAAGAAATAAATGTTCTTGGTTAGCTGGTTTTCCTAAACTGTTCCTAGTGTATAGATGCTTTACAGGAAGTGAATGGAACAGAAGAACTGTACACCAAACAGGTATTTTCTTTCTAAATTCAAGTCATTCAGCCACACCACCTCCATTTGCTAGACCCAATCTCATCTCATGAGTAGAAACCTCCAAGTATAGCAGTTACATCAAGGATCCTGAGAATGGCTTCTATTCTCCAGTCATCAGCCCGCTGCAATAGATTTCCAAAATACTGAAAAATAAGCTTAATTTATTCTCTTTACTGAACCACTATAATTACAAGTAGCAGCTCAACACTGAAATTTAATTTTGATATATCATATTGGCAGACCAAATCCTTCACAAGCTTTTAGTGCTCTATCCTGTGCACTGGAATGCATGGTGATGCAATCAGTATGTAATGACCAAGGCTGTAAAGTAAACATAACACTGCACAGATGCATAAATAATGTATCATTTCCTGAACTTGATTCTGACATAAAGCTTCACCAACACAAGCCTAAAGAGAGATGTGGTGTTAATTTTTCCATTTTGCATATAGGAACACATGAGAAATACAACCATATGACGCATGAGAGGGTCAAATTCCATCCACTGGAAATTTTCCAGAAACACATTATATTAACCAGATCAAGGCAAAATTGATATTTTGCACTGTAAATTGCCTATAAACACTGGGCATGGAGACATTGATGTTGTCAACAGAAATCAGCACTTCTCTTGGTGGTTTTTCACACTCAGGTCTCAGAGAATACTTCTTAAGTCAAGCATCAAATTTGTGGCCTTGAATACAAGTTCCCTGGTATGTAATGTATCACTTAAACAGATCAGTTGAAGAACATTCATCTCTCAACCACCACACTCAGTAACTTACAAACTGTAGAAATTCTCCAGGAATAACGCTCAAAGTCTATCTGAAACATAGAAGCTATATACTTGAACCTTTTCTTTCCAACTGTAAGAAAAAAAAAGTTGCTGATGTAATCACAGTGCAGAGGTCCTCAAATTCTATTGGTTCTTTCCTTAACCTAAATAGTAAATATTTCATGGATACAACTGAGTGAGCAGTGCATCCTCTGGTAGAAAAGCAAGGACCCATCAGGTCTTTGTGAGAACAGATTCATTACATATTCTGGAACACACACACACTGGAACAGATGTGTATTTTCTTAGATAGCTTTAAAAAAAAATTGAAAAATACACTCACTTGTAAATGTTGAGAGTTGTCAGTCATATTGTCCTCTCGCCTACGAACTTCTTCCAACAATTGTGCATTCTTCTTTTTCTCCAATTGCTGATTGTGCTTCAGATTGGCAACCTTCTTGTTTTGGTCCTTCATGTGTCTAAGAATTGCACACACACACCCATTAGTGTTAATGGCTGCAACCACTTCTTTAGCAATAGAGATTAATTCTGTGACTACAACGCAGGACATCGATTCTCCAACAGACACAAGTTTTCCAAGCATCAGTTGTAACAATAAAATTCAACCTTGTTTTCAAGGTGGCATATCAAAACAGCTTTCAATTATAGAGTGGTAGAGCAATTATTTGGGCTGACAAGATTTCCCACAAAAACACATACATATTCTGAGCTCTATGCATAAAAATTGTTGAAAGAGGGAGATGATCCAACAATCCTTACACACTCTGCATTCAGGAACAATTTTAATAGGTGCTTCAAGTATCCATTTCAAAGGAATCAGAAGGTGAAGGTGATGACTAATGTACATTGTGAAATTATATTTTTTAAAACCTGGACTACAAATACAGTGTGTTTAGGTGGATTAAAGTGTGAGGAAGTAGATCAGGTCATAAATATGCCATGAAGAATAAAGGATGCCTTTACAAATAGCTTTGTACATGACAAAAAAATTTCTATCATTTTCTATAATGGGACTTCTTTCTAAAAACAATAATCAACAAACTAATTTATGAGCCATTCCTAAGGAAATTAAACAATCTTTGCCACCCTTACATGTCCTCTTTTGTTAAGATTGTATTAATAAAAAAGAATGGTTTCAATTTTAATTATCTTTTATTGTAGATCTGATTCATTAAGTTACCAGAAGCGCTTCTGAGACTTAGCATACATTTTTTTAAGAAAGGCAAACTAATTTTGTATGTCAGGTAATGAAAACATATCCTTGCAGTAATACTTCCTACCTCCTTGAATTCTTAGATATTATTTTCCAGACTTTCTTTAACATGAAGGAATTTGCTCCCTTTTATCTATAAAAAATAAAAGTCACGTGCAAATTCCTAATGAGATCTACTCACTAATCCTATTGTGGCAAATGAAGAGAATATTATTCAGTGCCCAAAAGGATCACTGAAAATCCCTCCTTTGCTTCCACACCAGAAGCAGTGAAAAAAGTTATAGAATACATTTCTTGCATGGATTTTATTATGCTAAAGAAACTGGGTCATTCAACATTTCCTTCTATCACTGGTTTATTTGTCCTACCAGTGTTTTTTTCACTATTTATTAATGATCAAAAATTAAAAATTAATTTGCAATCAATAAATGTGCCATGGTATTAAAAATTCTTAAAAGACACTTCATGTAAAATTTGTAAGTACAGCATATTAGAGAAAATCCAATCAATTATACCTAAAAAAAAGTACCATAAACTTGCCAAGGAAAAAAAAAGTATGGACAACTAGTTCAAATATAGGTAATTTGCTTGCAGGTCCAAGTGAAAATCAGTTCCCTGTCATGAGTCTGTCTCATAATTGTAAGCACAGACTTGCTCAGCATAAAACCAAAATGAGTATTGGAAGAAAAAACACTTCCACAATTTCATTTATAAATGTATTTGGCAGAAATTTTGGTGGTGCAATATGGCTTTGTGATGTTAAAACATAAATTGGTTTCCAATCTCATGTTGAGTAAATGCTAAATTCATTTGCATTTAATCTCTATAAGAAGTTCAATTTTATGCCAAGGCTAGCTGCTTCTTTCATCACCCATGCCTCACACAACTTCCCATTTCAGCTTCTCTAATACCACACTGAAAAGTACAACATGGTAAAGCTGCAAAGGAAAAACATCTGGTGCCTGTGACAGGCAAAATCTTGAAGAGAGGGAAATAAAAGAAAGCTCTGTCATAGACTCTCTTTATGCCACAACTGGCTACATACCTATGGAAATGAACAGAAAATGCTACAGTTAAAAAGCCCAGCTGAGGATTTTTCTTCAGGCCTGCATTAAAAGTACTGGGGGAGTTCAAAGCAGCAAATAAGTACAAAAACATATTTCCCACCAGCTTTTCTTTTTTTTAATAGCAAATATCAAATACAATCCTTGGTTCAGTAGAATTTTTGAGTTGCTTTCTCTGGTATGTTTTCATGTGGCTCTACTATTTCTAAAATGCTTTTGAATGAAGTAGAAGATTAGGATAATTGAAAAGTATGCATGAGAAATAGAAAAATGTTTGGGAACAGTACCCAATCAGCATAAAATAGATGCCATGACCATAGAGGACATATGATAAAATAGTCACATAGCTTACTAGTAACAATGCTGATATGCACAGTTATGTCTACATTACTCTTCATCATGTGGAATTAATTTCATTTGTTCTGCTACACTGCTTGAACTTAAAACTCTAAGACCACAAAATTCATTAGACAAAATAAAATAAAGACCACTGCTTAAGACACGTCTTATAAATCTGAAGTGTACAATTCAGGGGTCTGCTCAGTAGAATTCCTCCTACCATCACAAGTTAATAATTTTCTGCTTATGTAGCATTTTCTGATAGTGTAATTGCCTCAGTGCAGAAAGATGAAATGCACAGCTCTGTCATTGTCCACACTGTTATACTTCATTTTGAAATTGGGCATCTACTCTCTTTTAATGTTAATTTTATTATTTTATTATTATTATTTATCTATTCTCTTTTAGGTTAATTCTTTAGCCTCTGAGCCAGACACTACAGTCATCCCAAGCTAGTTAAAACCCACCACTCTGCTGCATTTGTGATTTTACAAACTTCACAGAACTGGAAAGCCAGGCTACAAACCAGTTCTGAAGCACTCAAGCCCACAGCACACTGAAATAGTGCCAACACTACAGTTGGCTTAAAGAAATGATGTTCTGAGCTCATAAACATTTAAGAAACAAAGCAGACTTAAAAAGCAGCAGAGATTACTAACTCTCTGCACAGATGCTTAATCTTGGCCAAACATTAAAAAGTAGGATTGATGACAGTTTTTCAGATAACAAATTTACATTTGTTTGTGTTCCTATGGTTAAAGCCAGTCAGCAACTGTTATAGAATATCTAACAGCTTAGGAACAGAAAATAATTCAGAGTGAAACTAAACTGTCTTGAAAACAGAGCTAGAATATAAACATACCTTGAATAGTGTAAAATAATTTGAAAAAAAATTTTAAAAGGAAATTCTGTTCTGTTCCAGAATTATGAATCAAAGGATGATATCCTAGGCATCTTCTGACTCTTTTGATAACTCAACATCAGAGATATGAGGATATGCAGTATCCAGCAAACACCCCATGCCACATAAATACAAGATACCTATAATACTGGCAGTTAATAAAGAGATGAACACCAGGAAAAAGAAAAAATTCTAAATAAAATCTTATTCTTTTAGCACATTAGATATTCTCTCACTCCTAAAGAAGAGAAAAATATAATATAAAGTAATATAATACTTTTAGAAGCTATCTTACTACTCATTAAGTTATATATTTGTTAACTGAATTAGATTACCTAGATTAACATGAGATTACCTAGACTGCCATTGATTAACATTGCAAATCTAGATTACCTAGATTAACATTGCTCTCAATTGAATATTCAATCTCCTTAGATATGAAACTCCATAAAAATCAGCCTCTTCCTGAATCTTTCTGACTTGGGATAATTGTTATAATCTTTCTTAATACACAGAATACTCCACAGTAATCAATTTGCACCTCAACTGGGTATTAGACTTAAAATCGGGTATCTAAATGACAGCAATGCCAACACCTCTGTTTTTCTCAGCATCCAACAATTTTTTCAGGAATGTGGTCTCAGAATGCCAGTGCTGGAGTCAACAGACTGCAGCAGGTCTGACTTCTCTGCTGCTGAAGACCCATCCTCTGTGACTGCTAAATATTTAGATACACTCAGTGTATCACAGATCCAAGCAAGACAGGAGAAGACAAAACATCCTCAAAGAGCCCTTCAGCTTTATCTCTTATGACATCCAGTCCAAAGGACTCGGAGCCCATCAATCTTCCTGAGCAAACAGCAAGATGCCCTTACCTCAAATGCACTTTTCATTCTATTTAATCTTTTAACCAAAATGTCTCTGTAGCAAACAGACATCAGTGCCATGGAGACCCAGACCCTGGGCCAGCAGGAAGTTACACAGCAAACCAGCATCAGCACTGAGCTCCTGCTGGTATGAATAGAACTGTAATGACTACAACCATGTTTGGGGCTTTTTCTTCTGCTGGAGTAGCACACAAATTGATCTCACAGTCTAACTACAGGACATTTAATTCCTTCAGTTCGACTTTTTAAGACAAATATTAAACACTAAGCTTCTGCATATACTTGAGTAGCATTCAGATTTTATTTTACAGTAGTGTGTGTTGTCTAACCTCCAATGCTTTCATCTCTGATGGGTATAGAAAATCACACTATTTCATTAAATTCCCTGCTTTAATTAGCCACCTGGGTACCTTGGCCACAAAGCTGGTAATGTCAGCCAAAAATAAGTGTTACATGTTAGTATAGCCTTTACTCTATTTCATAAAGGGTTTTTTTCCCTCAAAGCATCCAAAAAATGCAGACATGCAAAATACTCCCAAGAGCAAAATCTGTAACATTTTCTAAAGGAATATGTCTCTGCAACAATTTTAATCACTTTAAACAGCATTGCAGTGGGACCAGCTGTCTGCAAGTCAATCAAAAAATTCTCCAGTGTGTTAGGAAGCTGTGCTCCTCAGCAAATAAAAGATTAAAAAATCAGAGTGCAAAGAATGTTTTCAGGGAAACAAGAAAAAAAAAATCAACTCCAAACCAACCAGATCTATTTTATGAAATACAATTTCATCAAAACAATTAATCTATATAAACTAAGAAAGTGTCAAAAATGTATTTTAAAATTCAATATAGTACACTTATTTTAATTCAACAAACATCCCCAATGTTCTAGGCAGGCACTGGGTAGAATATTAGCATCATTATTACCTGAAATTATTATCTCTATCTCCTTTATAAATAGTCCACACTTTTACAAAGAATCATGAATGTGATCAATGAAACAAATCTTAACATTTTACTGGGCACTCTGGGTCTCAGCAGCTAGTCATGCAGAAGACCTGATCCTGTAAATCCCAACCATGTGAGTGTCCATTCCAAACTACATTACTTCAGTAAGGCTCAGTAGAAATATTCCTGGCAGCTCAGTTCTCACTGTCTTAAGAATGAGAGTCTAGGCAGGTGCTTCAATGAGTCATGACTAAACCAGCACAAGGGTAAAGCATCAAAATTCAGGTCTAATTTCACTGAAATCCAAAAACTAGAATTTTATTAAGATATAAGCAACTTAAGTATTGTTTCTAGCATTTCCATAGAATACAAATGCATTTGCTACTATCTATCTCTAAACCTGAGAAACAAAGTTGGGTTGGACTGTGAGAGACCAAAATCACCACAAGAGATGTTAAGAGGGGCACTGACAGACACATTCCTGACATAAACAAGGACACTGTTTATTCACTTACAGCCCAGAGATGGATTTTTCTGTAGAAAATAGATATTATCAGGATGAGAAAACCTCTACCTGTGACAGGGTGAATTTTTGATATAAGAAAGAAAACAAATCTCAAACAAAAACAATTTTTTCTAAAAGAAAGCCCCCATGGTTGACTGCTAAATTGATTTTATAAGCTAGACATAGTCACTCTAAGTTTTAAAATATGATAATAAAAAACTAAGCACTGAGTTTCTGTGCTGTCATTTGCATTTAAAACTTTTTTTCCAATCAAGATCATATAACCTAAAGAATTATTAGTGTCCAAGACATCTTTTAAAATCTTGTGTCTCCTTATTCTTAGCTTTTCTTATTTTTCTTTTGTTAACTAATACAATTATCACACTGATGGCAAATTAAATGCCCTGAATAAACAAAAGCAACAATCCCAACCATTAACAAATTAATCAGTCTATCCAATTTAAACATTAAAATCAGAAATACTCCTAAAATACTCCTTTAAAAAGCTGAAAGATTAATATAGATCACCACATAGGCATGGGGGAGTAAAGTGTTTTGAATGAAAACTTCTTAAGGGAGAAATAAATAATAAATAAATAAGTATTCCTTGGTTTTGTTAAACATATTCAAAAGAAAACAAGGAAAATTAAGAATTTTTTACATGTCTGTTGTCATAAAGGCCACATCACTTTGGAGGAATACTTCATCCCAAATCTCAAGGAATTCCTTTCTTTGCATCTCTGGCTAACCTACTGCCACCCTATAGAAAAAAAATCCTGTATATCCTCTCTCAGCATTGCCTTTCTTGCCCTCATAATTCCAAAGCAGAAAATCTAGCAGACCTTATTCCCTCTCTTTTCCTTTTCTCCTTAAAAGAACTACATTTCCCCCTCTCTCTTTCCCACTGCAAAGGAGCAGGAGCAAGACTTCCACTCCCTTTACACTTGCTTAAACTCCTAACCTGTGTGACAACATAATCTATAACCTCACAAAATTAATTTTTAAAATTGTGCTATTTGATCCTGTAACTAACAAAAATCTATTCTACAATGACATAAAGGGAAGGAGCTCAGCTTCCTTAGCAGATCTATTATCATCTGGGATGAGAAAGCAAGCTCGAGTGGATGCCCCCTGGAGAGACAGGAAAATGTTATCAGCCTGTGCCTGGATCTCCCCTACTGCCAGGAAGGCTAATGGGACATTAAGACTTTCCCATAGAATAGAAGATTATGAAAATTGAGTAAAATTTTGGTGCCTTTTGAGCATGAGAATTTGGAGGCAGGTATTCTCTCTGGTTAACCTTGGCCGAACTGACTTTAGGTAATAAAGGGAACTATTTTCCACATGTCTGACAAAACACTATCACAAGAAATTGATATAATCTCTGACTGCAGAAGGATGCTTGCTCTTCTTTCTGCCATTCACCTGTTGCTGAGACTATGGAAAACTCCACATCGCAGTTCATCTGCTCATCAGAACTGGCAGGTACCCCTCTGTGTTCTCTCCACAACTCTTTGATAGAAAGAACTGGAGACAAAATGACCGACATAAACATGGGACAAAAAAATCACCTAAAACAAGTAATATTAAAATAAGTTTAAAATAAAAAAAAAATCCTATGTCCCTAATTGTCCAGTTGAATACATCATGACCAGAATTAGCAGCAAAGATAAGTGAATTTTAGTATATTCAATGTTTTCATTACATTCCCAGCTCCTGTTACTGCCAGGTTACATAGTTATTTCAGTTCCACCCAAAGGAGCAGGCTTGTAGCCCGCAGAGATCTGTAGGGCTCAAAAAAAAAAAAAAAAAAAACTTCTTCCCATCCCCTTACACTCCCCCCACTTTTAAATCTCATCATTTCAATTGCCTGAAGGCTGGCTTCAGGTTTCTTAATACTCATATTATGACAATTTTTCACTGAGACAATTGTTTTGCCCCCAAATGCACCACAAGCCATTATTGTCCTGGGACAACAAAGAACTCTGCCTGATAGAAATCAAGCGAGCGTCACAGAAGTCACTGAAACATTTCTCACCTCACAGGCAAAACTGTGGGAGGAAGGGTTTACCTAACACACACTCTGGGAAGTTTTCCAAAATCTTTATTTAAGAAGTGTTTAGTCTGACAGAGTTCCCTCCAAAGCCCTGGAGAGATGCTAGAAATATCCACGTGAGGATAACGCATGAATGAAAGAGACGTACTAAAATCCTGTTCCAAACTATGGTTCATGTCACTTTGTTTCAAGGCAGATCTGCACTGCAGCCACGGAAACTCCAACCCAGCACTGCTGTCTTCCTCAGCACATTCCTGCTGGATGACACTTTACATGAACATGTGTGAAATTCGTACCAGAAGACTCATCTGTCACACATCTCTCTCCCACACCCAGGATTGTCGTGCATTTTCTTCTGATGTTCTTCTTTAAAAAAAACCAAAAAAGCACTGCTGATGACAGCACACTACATGAGAAGGATATTTGATCTGATTTAATACGGCAATTGCTTGCTCAGCTATTTTATTAATTGAGACCATTAGCAATAACTGTAACCAGTTACTGGAAATAATTTGTTGCCTGAAATTTGCAACCAAGAAGTTGCAGCCCTGCTACTGGTCCATCAGGTTCTTCCCAGCTGTAGTCCAGAAAAGCTTTTTTCTTCAAATTACCAAACTAACAAAGCATCTCCACACAAACAAACCCAGAAAAAAGCCACTCCTGACTCTTTCCAGTTTTTCTCTGCATCCAACTGCTCCACAGCATGTCCAGCCCAGCCTGACAGCAATCAGGATCACACCTCCTCTGCAGCACTCGACGTTTCACTGCAATTTCCTTCTGGATCAAATCTTTTGACTGCAACTCCTGGCTCACCCTAGAAGTTCTCAGGATCAATCCAGACATTATTATCCAATGCATATATCAAGCTTTCCATGCTTTTGTAGTAACTTCTTCAGACCTCCAAATAAATCAGGTACCCCTTGTATGATTCTTGTTTAGACATACAAACTTCCCCTTATTATAAATTCAGATCAGAGCACTGTTACATTGCCCAGGCATGTTGCTCCTGCACTGGGAAAGCAAACAATATGAGTGGAAGGAGTGGTTCCACCAACAGCCCAATTCCTAAATTTAGTACCCCTGTATCTTTTCAGTAACAGCTTTTTAAGGGCAAGCTGTGCTATCTCACAAAGATTCTTCACCACACACCCTCCACTGTGCACAGAGAATCCTGACAGCATTGAGCCCAGCAGTCACCAATATCCCCAGGGAGTGCTCTGGGGCTACTTCATGCACAGGTTCAAGATTTAGAGAAATCTGCCCTCTGGATCTTGCCTTTGAGGAAAACTAATGGAGGCAGCAAGTCTGGAGAAGCTTAAGAAATACTGATGTCTTCAATCAGGAATCATGAAAGGGAAGAGTAACAGCTCCTTCTGTTCTCTCTTTCCCAACACAGAGTTGTGGTGTCACATCTAACCAAACCCAAAGTTGGTATTTTTCCTTCAGAGAGGTAGAGCTCTTTCCTCCTCATATCCAACTTCATTCTGCATAACCATTTACTCTATGGAGTATTTACTCTCCAAATCAAATCTCAAAAAAAGCAAATCAAATTACAAAATATCCTTGCTTATTTAAATAATTCATTTCTATTTTAACCTTTGCATGGTTTTCAGCAAAATGAAAGGGAAAGTCCAGAACAAGGCTGACAAGTTCAGTAGTGAGTGGGATGAAATTAACCAACAGTGCATCATCTTGTCCCAGGGCCCTGTTTGTATCTTTACTGCTCATATTTATGATTTCAGCTAATTTTGTAATAAAAAATTTCACTTTCTTCCCTTAAATTAAAATATCAAAGAAATAAACTTTCTGCTTTACTATTTCTTAAAAAATGAAATTTACAAAAGTTTAAAACCACACAAAGTCAGCTAAATCTATATAGCCTCATCTCAAAACATCATCCCTTTCAAAATATTTAAATGCTAAAACATTGGTTCTGCATATGTAGCAAACAGACTAAAAGAGGATGACATGTCAGCAATCTGTCTGTTATCCAGTGTGACAACTGTGTTTCTCACTCAGAATAACCAGTCTCTCAGAAGAGTAATGTACATCACAGATTCTCTCAGTTTTCAGTAGTACACTATCTCCATTTCTCCAGGGACATTATCTTTGAACAACATATCACTCTGCCCTTGGAACCATCAAACTGACATTTGACAAAACTGTGGACGGCTTGTAGGTTAAATTTAAAACTCCATTGAACCTCCCCTTGCACATCTCACTGAGCTCTGGCCTCCCATGGAAACTATTGGGAAGTCCAACATTAGAGCTGGTGGGAAACTTTCTAGCACTGGTCAGTACAATTCACATGGAAAAAATATCCATCTCCGGCTTATGTGCAGGAAGAAAAGTTTGGGGAGTATATAACTTGCTGTAAACAAAAGGTGTGGGGATGTCACTGTACTGATGGCTGTACTCAGAATATTTTTATCTTGTACAGGCAGGTGCACATGAGGGCATTATGCCAATATATTTCATTTTCTTGTTTTCCATCAGTATCAATAGCCTACCACATTTTAAAACCAATGCAGCATTTTCCTAACCATAAAAATCTCCTAGGAGTATGGATGACTAAAATGACAGCTAAGAACATACTGATCAGCAGAAATTATGGAAATTAATAGATCTGTTTCTTAAATTAAGTTTTTACCTTAATGAAGATTCAAGCTGAGAAAACTTAACACTTCACTGAATATCCACAAAAAATTCTAATCATACTCTACAACTTATCTGGGACTCTAGGGATGGAAGTTGGCAGGGTTATGCAGACAGTTTGCTTCAACAAGGTCAGCTGGCTTTTTAGGTCAATAAAACATAACAAAAATTGCACCTCCAACTGCTGAACAAATGTTTCTGCATACCAATCATTGAATTCCAGTGAAATCAACCATAATGACAACCACATAGCATAATACCTTTCTTTAGGCTCTCTTGAGCTAGGGAGATTTTCAATCAATGTTGAATATGCTCTGATAGAAATGCAAAGTGGTCACATTCAGACAATAATTTCATCATGGACAACTCCATAATAAATGCATTTAATTAACTTCTGGAGAAAGAAAGATTCTGAAAATAAATTGTTGAACTATTTTCACAATCTGGGTGTAATAGTTATCCCTTCAAGCACATATAAATGTGCTTGAAGTAGATAGTAAATTTAGAGTTCATCCAATTCTTTACTGCAATCGATAAGCCCCAAATTTCAGAAACAAAACTTTTCAGCTGGAAAGTAACTGGTGATTGTGACATGCACTAAAGTACATCAGGAGAAAAAAAAAAAGTCTTGTCATCTTTTTGCAATGAGCCATCTTTAGCTGTGCAGTTTGAAGACATCCCTGTCAGAGACTTCTCTGACATGTCTGAACTGTGAATTGTGCTTGGTCTTCACTCTCCCAGGAGAAAACATCAAAAAGATGTTTTAAGACTTTGCTAACTTACAATTTACAACCACCCATAAGCATGAGAAATAAAATTAACACCAGTGCCTACTAAGAGAAAAAAATGTCAACCAGATCCAGTTTTGCTTCCAACAAGCACCGAAAGACTTGTAATACTTGAAAAGTTTACTCAGAAGCAGTGTGCAAAGACAAATGCCAGCTAAACTAATCTACAACATGGAAGAATTTAAAACATGAACCTGACTAGATGAGGTTACATCCAAACACAGCCTAAGAACACATACAGACAACTCCTTTACAGCTATGTGCTGGTCCAGAATCTGGCCAGCAAAACCAGCTACAAGTTTCTGAACCACTGCAACTCCTCATATTCTGTTTGTAAGCAGTAAAAGAGGCAATGCAAAGTATTAAGAATACATCTCTGATGTTTGGTATAAATCTCTCTGTATACAATTGTCACTGTTCATTACCTGCTGGGTTGGGCTGTCTACCAAAAATTATTCCCAGTGTTAAACTCCCTAAAAAAAGATAACATAAGCAAAACCAAAAGAAAAAAAAATCACACAAAACAACATATGAATTGAATATGTTGTTAATAAACATTTTTTCTTAGAGGCGTTCAAGAAAAAGATTCATTTACTGGAAAGTTTCTGGTCTAGAACTGAAATGACCAAAAACTTCACAATACGGACAAGCAGAATAAAAACAACAAAATACAAACAGAAGTTAATAATGTGGAATCAAAACAACCAAATAAATGAAGCATCAATGAAAACCTTCATTGTAGAAGGAGCATTAAGTAGGAGAGCAGAAAATACTGACCTGGAAGTCAAGCTGGTTGGAGTAGGGATGAAAGCAGCAGTTTGGAGAAAAACAGATAGGGAGGAAGACAGCAAAAGAGAATAAAGGGAGGAACACATTAGTTCTTTAAAAATATAACAAGCAGATGTTATATTAGCAGATTATTAAAAAGAAAAAAAAAAGAAAAGGAAGGGAAGGAAGGAAAAGCAGGAACTAAAATGAAATTTCTGCAGAGCTACATCCTTCCTGTGCACTGAAGAAAACAAACTTTAAATCAAAAGGGTATCTTGTCATTGGTGGACAGCAGAAAGACATCCATACCCAAATTCATACACATACCAAATAGAACAAATAAATTGGATGAGTACTGGTAGCACTTGCTGCTCCACAAAAATCTTGTCATATGCCACAAAGTCTTTCATGTGAACTGTCATAGGCTGGTGACTCTCATTCATCAACTCTCCCAATGGCAGTCAAAGAAGCTAAACCATTTGGCAAATCGTTCAAAGATATTTAGAAGTTCACAAAGCACTGTAGTTAATAATCAAAGATGAAGATTTGACACCCCACCCATGGTGCAGCCATTTCCAACGCTGACAGCAAATTTTTAATTCAGTATGAAGAAGAGAATTAATACTTCAGCACTGAAAATACTCTGGTTTTTGACAACTTTGTTAAAAAAATACTTAACACACCCTTTTAGCCTTACTTTTCAGAAAAGTAAGGCTAAAATAATCCCCACACAGCTAGACTAGTCCTTAAATCTGTCCCTGACACACAGCATTTTGTGCTTTTAAGAAAAGCAGCATACTCAACAGCCATAAAAGTATGTTTTTTAAAATGCAATTATTCCACATGCTGATGTCTTGTCTCTCGTGCAATGACTTGTCACTGCTGTGTAGACTTACCTTCATGAGAATTCAAATCCAAATTAATTCAGAATTAATTAAATGTAGTCTGAATACCCCAAGAGCTTGAATACAGAACTACAGTGTTGTATACCCACTGCATATGAGAAGTAGATAACAGAAACAAAAACTTCTTGGTTAAGAACAAATAGGTTTGTCTCATAGTATAATATTTTTAAATGGACTTTTATATTGTTGCAATCTTTGCTGAGAAGCTACACTTAGCCAAGCAAATGACTGAGAATCTCATGTACCACCGGAGAAACATGGATCCAAGATTTTGCAATCTTCACCATGTTGGCATCACTTGCTTTCTCTTTTCAGTCTAAATTTACCAATGGATAATTTATATTGTATTATGTGCCAGTGCTCTTTTACTGAAATCACTCTTCTTTCCCCGCAGTGCTTATCCCTTCCCATATTTACACACAATAAGCATCCCTACAGAGCTCTGTTTTGCCAGAGAAACAAACCACTGTTGCTTAGACTCCTCCTGTGTCATGAGCACTTCATTCCTTCTTACCAGCCCTCACTGCACCTGTTGCCAGTTTTAATTCAACTTCCAGGCATATGACTGATGAGAAGTACACAGCAGAGCTCCACACAGAGCCTTGCCAACACCTGATGACATTAATACCTTCCTACCCTTACTGCAAATATTTATTCTGATATATTAGGATTCACTCCTCATTATTTAGATCTCTGCTTCATTATTTAGATGGCTCATAATGACACAGCCATAAGCAAATTCACCCAATCTTTCTTTTCCTGACCTGTATCAAGGATTATCCTTAGTTTATATCAGGCAACCTAACTTCACAAACATGCATTTTATGTCACTGTATTTCACTCCATTTTGTGATTCAAACTCTCTATCACATTTCATAAACATACTTCTCATTCTTACACCATTAATAAAAGCTTTAAACAATACACTCCTTCAATCCTGACAGTTCTGTTTCAGCTGCAGCTCCCTCTCCTTGGTGAGGCTCTTGGCATTAAAACTTGAGCTCATCACTACCTTATCCAGTTTCATTTATATTATTAAAAAACCCTCACAAAAATAAAAACCAAAAAACCCTGAACCACATTTCCTTCATCAAGAAAACCAAAGAAAACCAGCAAGCTAAATTTAACAAAAGCACATTATACATTAGATGTAGTATCTTGCATTTGATTTTAAACTTTTTTTATTATAAACAGATAAATTGTGATAACTTTTATTACAATTTTCAAATAGCTTAAGTATAGAAGAAGGAGTAGTTTCTCCTGTGTAGTAAAAAGAAACTGTAAAATAAAAAGTTAATAGAGGGAGAGTAAAGAAACAGACCAACGTGATTTCATATGAGCAATAATATTAATCTGAAGTGATGACGCTCAGGAGTGTGATAGTTTCTGAGCCAAGAAAATCACATTAAAACCAAAAGAATTACCATTCATATGAAGACTTCTTCATAATTATTAATAATGTTCATCTGTCGAGTAGCACACACTTATAAATTTAACTGCCCATATCTCAAAGCAGATATTTCTACCCCTGAGTATTTGACACTTTGTGTGTCAATACTTTCTGACTAGTAGAACATTATTATTCATCTCCTTGTTTTAATTTTTGTTTGAATTTGTAAATGATAACTTTATTACAAGTATTTTTACCATTCAAACTTATTTATACAAGCACACCTCATTATGTTGAAGAATTCCTATGAATATAACAAATATTGTGAGGATACCACAGCTTGCAATAGTCTAGATTATCACTTCCTTAGAAATTTATGTTGATATATTTTGACAATTTATCTTGTTGCAATTATCTTGCAGTGTAAAGATGTTGGCATAGCAGTGAACGTGGATCCCAGCAAGCTATGAATGGATAAATGTATTTTAATGTCACATTCATTTTCCTACAGGACCCCAGAGATGCCCTTGCATCTGAAGTTTGAGGAAATGTCAAATATATGCTAAAGGTCCACAGCAAAGTTTAACCACTCCATCACATTCTAAGTACAGTACATTCTCTTCAAAAGTCTGTGTTCACTCAGCAGTACCACATTATTTTCTGAGAAGTTATTTCAGGGTTGACACCCTCATCAGCAATAACAGACTAGAAATTAGTGCTCCAAAACTTCACTGCTAGGAGTATAACAAATTTGTAAAGAAAATGAATACAAAAATAGAAAATTCTCACCCATTACAGGATTCTCAGACAATAGGAACATTGTATGCTGACACTGTACCAGTATTTCTGGACCCCTTAGTTCCTTGTGTCTTTGTAATTGTTGTTTGGTAATCAATAATTCTCAATTCAAATAAATTTACTGCTCTCTATCAATTCTTTATCTCTTTTTACATAAAGTATTTAAATCAAATTAACATTTCCAGAAATTTGAGATTACAAGCTTCAGTACTTCATCATGATCATTGTTTAATTTTGTCATTTTAATAGTCAAACATTCAGCTCATTCATGATTGCTATCTAACAAAGGTATTAAGATTATCCTCTTGAACCCAAGATTACTGTGCCTACTAGTGAGTCTGGTGTCACACACTAATTACAGTGCAAGGAGGGGATCAGTTGTTGTTTACACTTGGTGGTCACACCTGAAGCTGCTGCCTTACAAGTCTGGCTCTGTAATTGCCCCCGCACCACTGCATGGAAAAGGCAGCACTTTCTCATCCACACAAAACCTCTAAGGGTGGTGTCTTTTCCAATATGCTGCTTTAGGATTTTGGTGAGTGTAGGCAGAGCTCACATGATGTACAAAGTGACCACTCTTGATTACTCACTTCCTCTGGGACCCCCTTTACACATTAAAAAAGATGCAAACACTTCAGTATTCTAAATTCTGACGTGCTGAGAGAGACAACTGCCAATTGAAGTTGTCCTTATGTAAATAATCAATTCCATTTTAAATACAAATCTTCTCTCACTTTGAATTTGAGGTCTCCATTCTCATGACACTTAACTATTACTGACCTCAACCAAACATCTGCAAAGAGTAACAAGTTTTGGCAGCAGGTAGCTGTGAAGATTGGTAAGTCATCCTCAGTAAAAGGTGCTCTACACATCTTTCTTTCCATGCTGCCTGCTTTCTGCCCCCTGAGGTAACCAGCATTTCTGACACGTTCCCCTCTTTCATAGTAATGCTCCCTAATGGGTGCTTTGTCTTGACTAGAACTATAGCAATGATCACAAAAATTAAATCACTTAAACTTCTTTTTAGGAACCATGAAACAGTTTTCTTCTGACTTCCTCATAATCAAACAGTTATATAAATTATTTGAAAACACACAACTCCTTCTTTCATTCAAGCAAGAGTGTCAAATTAAACAAAGAGAACAAAGAAAAGAGATCAATCAAATAAATAGCAGGACCCCATACTGGAGAAGGTTCCAAGATCTATTTAATTACAAAGGGTACAAGACAAATCCCAAAACCCTCCTCCCTCCATTATGGAAAGCCTCTACAACCTTCCCAGACATAGGACAATCACTATCTGCTCAACATCAGAAAATATTCTTTTGAAGAAAAGACTACAGGAACACTGAGAAATAGTTGCAACTATTATAAAATATTCATGAGATGCGTTAGAAATACTTACCAATACTTTTCAGGATCTCTGAGAATGACTGATGATGTTCACACTTGAAGAAACATGTGGGGGCAGGTATGATTCACCAGTTACTAAAAAGACAGGTTTGCTCCCCAACACTGTTTTCTGAGGGGTTGTTGTGCCTGTAAATTGCACATGACCCTTCCTAAACACGCTTGTTTTATGAAAAGTATTAAAAATGGAAACCTTAAATTTTTCCAAAGTCAGCCAACAGGAGATATAGTTCTCAAGTAGTCCTTTTTTGTTCTTTTACAAAGCATAACCAATATACTCTTAAAAAACATACTCTGCTTGTAACCTCTGCTTTTAAAATGAAGATCAAGTAAGGAAAAATGCTACTCAATGTAAGACAATACAAAAATTACCTTTCTAACTCAGCAATTTTCTTATCTTTGTCATTCTTCTCATTCTCTACTTCCTTGAGTATTTCTAGAAGTCTGTCAACCTCAGCCTGAGCTTTGCCACATTCTTCTCTATAGTACGAGGCCTCCTTGTCAAGCTGTTTCATTCTGTCTGCAAATTCTGGATTCATCCGTGCCTCCTCTTCAGCTTCATGAGCCTTCAGAATCAATATTTCAAAAAAGATAAGGGTGACAATAACTTAAATAGCTTTAAAAGCTTTACTTCTTCAGTCTCGGAGTTCAAGTTTACAGTAAAAAGGATTATGGGTATTCCTGTCTGATGCATTATAAAACAAATTAAAATATCTACATAGTCAAATTCTATCATCCTGAAAGGGGAAGGGATTTATTAAGGGGTTTTTACATATTAAAGTGACCCCACTTTAAAGGTGTTTTTCCAAATTTAACAAAAACTCACCTTGTAATTCATTAAATTCACATTAAGTTCGCGTGTTTTGAATATATAGGCAATTTCTTAAAAAATCATGTCCTCTTTCCCTATACAGAAACACACACATTTTGTCCATGTATAAATATACAAACACACATACATATATATACATATTGTATATATCTGTATCACCAGATGTCTCAAATGCAGTTTGATACAAAGAATTTAAAGGAAAGAAATTGTTTTTAATGCAGAGGTGATTTTTAAACCAATAAACTAAAGAAGCTGCTTTCAGCAGACATCTTACCCAATAATCCTTTTTAGCCTACCATTAATACTTAACCTGAAACATCAGAGGAACAAGCCCATTGGTGAAAACAGCACAAACCTGGCAAACACATGCATGGATGGGTGGGAGTTCCACAGACAAGAGAGAGCAATGAAAACAACAACAGTGCAGAGCCCAGGCCAGCTCCCATCAAACCTAATGGCAAAAACCCAATTAACTTCAATGGGAGCACGACCTGGCACCGAGTGCTTTCAACTGTTGGCTGCAATAATCACAGACAGATGGAAACAACGATGCACTGCAATGCTTAGCCTACCCCTTGCTTCCCATTATTCCTAATTGGCATCTTGAAAGAGCAGGCAAGGAAAAAAGAAGTAGTTTAAGGCAGTGCACATTAAACATAGAAAATTCAGGTAACATACAGGATTTTTTACAGAAATTCAAGGTATTTAGAACTGAAGGTCCTCCAACTATCTTAGTACACAGAGAAGACATGGACTTACTTATCCTTCTTAATTTCAGGGAATGGACAATGCAAGCAAGCAATGAAAGAAATGCAGATCAAAATGAAGCATGCATGTTTGGGAAAGAACTAATATAAACTACAGATAGTAGAAGGTCCATATCCTTTGCAATGGTTAAAATTTTCTGTATAAATGAAGAACAAGTCTGAGTTTACTATAAATACAACAAAAAAATGAAATGAGTAGGGAAAAAACTTAGAGGGTTTGCATGTAACATATCATTTAAGCATGAGGATAATAAGAAAAACATAGCAGATTTGAAGTGCTATTTATCCTACTTGGAGGTTTTTATTCAGAAGAAATATTTCATCACCAAAAGAAGCCAAGGGAATGATATGAGGAGCCTAATAAACCTACTGACCTTGCTCTTCAAAATCTCTGTTTTGGTACATGGTCCAGTCTGGAATTCCATCCCATAGGACTTTTTAAACCCAGAACTCATTTCAAGGTAACATTCAAGGAGTATCTTGATTTTACTGTTTGAGTGAGATGTCAGCAACAGATTCCTTTTCAGGCTCATAATCTTTCTTAATAATAAACTTGGATTTCTTTTATACTAGTTGTTAATTGTATCAAGAAATTTACTTTCAACTAGCTTTGTTATTTTTGAAGTCCACGAAATACTCAGACTCAAGGCCAATTATCTGAGAAAACACTTTGACTGTCCATCAACCCTATTACAATATTATACACTTTAAGATTATGTAATTTTGCAAGGAATAATTTAATTCCATTGGTAAATTCTCTCTAGAAAATGAAATACAACCCAAATCCCACCTTCAAGATACTAAGAAACTTATGCAAAAAGCATATTGTTCCCTATTCTTCACATTTGTCCTTGTCTCCCAAGGGTAAATCCAGAATTTCACAGCTCCTCTCTAAAGCCTATTGCTCTTTCATGTAACTCCCTGTCACCTCTCTGCCCTTTCCCTTTACTTTGGCACAAAATTCATTATATACCAGCCTTTCTTCCATCATTTCATAGGGAGGAGAAACACCCACCTTCCTTCCTCTAACCAGTCTTCACTTTAGCATAAAGTACATCTCAGCTTCAGCCCAAACTTTTTTCCCCATGTACCTCTACACTTCTCTTACCCCAGAGCAAGAAGCAATGCAGATGAGGGAGAGAAGCCTGTTTCTTTTTTTATGTTTCATTGCCACACTGCACTTTCTACAAGGAAAATGCATCACTGGGCAAGGACATGATAGCATCACCAATGCAGAGGTGCCAAATGTTCTACTGCCATGGGTATTCCTGACACACAGCAGCTCAGAAATGTACTGAAAAAATTACCTACTGCACAGCTGATAAACAAATCACCACCTGAAATAATAAATATATTCCTCAGTTTAGCCCTTTAAATCTTGGCTCAACAGCATGCTAAGGAAATCAACATTAAGGTGCAAAAGTATTTTCAGTTCTTGTTTCCTGTGGTACTCATGCAATTCTGTATTTGTGGGATGTGGTTTTGGAAAATTCTGCAGCACAAACTGGGTCACTGCATTTCCCCAACATGAAGTGGAACTTAGAAGGTATGATTAAATGTGATTAAGCATCCAACCAATGTCACATATAAATCAATGTAAGCATTAAGTTACTACAAGGTTGGTCTTAAAAAAAAAATCTAAAAAAAAAAAGCCAGTATTGCAAACCACCAATTGATCCAATTGCCTGTACTTTTCAAAGCACTTAGAGAATCTTTTATGGAATATTGTCAGGAACCAGATTTCTACAAGGGTATTGCCCAAATGAAGAAGTAAAGTTAGTTAAAAAGGGAGAGCAAGAACAAAAATAATTTTTATGAAGATCTTTCTGCAGGTGGTACTTTAATCTGCAATTCCCTTTAAGGGACTCTTCACATTGTAAACAAAGCTGCTGATACTAGAAAAGAGCAAAACACAATCCATCTGACATGGCCAGGACAGAGGCACAGAATTACTTATAAGGCCCCATTTTATTTTATGGCTTTGAAAGATGTGTTTGGATCTGACCTAGGCACCTTTCTGCATTTGTTGTGTGCAGATCAGGGGTGATTTGTTGACAGATGGAACTTGACTTTTGAGGTCAAACAGTAGGCCCAAAGGAGTTAAAAGGCAGCTCAATTGATATTGACCCTGCTCCTGCCAGGACAGGGCAGATTTCTTTGGCTTTTTTTAGGCAGTAGATTGAACTGTTGGATCTAGTTCTAGACAGAAGCTGCATGAACCACATGAATCAGAAAGTCTCTGCCTATTTCTGCTGTCATCTCCTTTTTCTGTTTAATTTCTGTCCCCTGTTTACTCCCTAAGTTCTGTTAAGTTAGAAAACACATTCTCTGTTTCTATGGAGCTTTTATGAGTAAGAGGGACTGGTCCATGTGTATTTTTCAGCTTTCTTAAATTGTATCTGCAAATGATAACCCTTGTGTGTACAGATTAGGTTAATTGCAAACTAATCCACTCTTTTTATGATGCTTTTTCTCCCAATATTATAACTATTATGACTGTGATGCTGTATGTTATTTTTACAACTGAGTAAAAATAGCATATCACTCTACCATTAGAATGTCACAAATTTTTACATTAATTATACATCTGTTCTCATCTTTGCCTCATAAGCACTGCAAATGGTTTAGAAGAAAAGTAACATTTCCTTATGTAAACCACAAATTTCCTACAGAAATATCGTAACAGTGTGGCACAGACATGCAGCATGAATTATTTAGGTTATTAAAGTCTTATGCTACAGTCATGCATGTATTATTCTGCATAATAGAAATGGAGGGATAGATAAGTATTTCATTTTTAAAGCTTCAGACACAAACATACACAGAAATCAAGTGGGTACTTAAAATTAAAAAAATAGGAACAGCAGAATTTACATGCAAGATACTTATTACTTTGTAAGATCCTTCAAATTTTATTACTTTCAAGAATAAACTGGGAAAAAAGATTCCTGTCACAAAAAATTTCTTGTCTCCTTAAAACTCAGGAGGTTTTCATTTAACTTTAGGGACTGCTCTAAGTAATTTATAGTGTATTCCGCAAGAAGTTTAAATTTTAATCTGACATTTCTCTTATAGAAGATCTTGGAATTTAGTCTTTAATATTCAGAAAAAGGTTCACCTGAACTCCAAACTCAGTACAGCATGATATTTAAATGACAGCACAAAGGCAATAATGTAATTTCTTATAATAAATTTTGCACAAAATCTCATTGGGTATTTCAAAAAGGTCACCTTTAAAACATGAAGAAATGTATGTCCAATTCTATTTACAACTTATTCTCATATATGTAGGAGAAAAAAGAAGGTGAGCAAGAGAAGTTTATTTTAAAAAATCATCTTGTGGGTATAGTATGAGTGCTGCCTGGTGCTAAAGGATATTGCATCCATTGCTTTGCAACTTCCAACAGGCTGTCCTTTTGAAAATTAACCACATAAAGGCAGAAAAAACAGTTAAGAAAAGGACTGACTTTGGAATACTGCACACAAACAGATTAGGAAGTAACAAATGAATTCTATACAGCAGAATCACTAATATTGAGCTAATGACTGGCCAGTATTTACGAAAACCAAGCTAAAAACCAACAGTAAAAAGACTCCAGTCTGAAAAGACACGTACAGGAGCAGTGCAAATGACATGACTAAAACATAACTACCACAAAAGTGACCCAAGATGATAAAGAAAAAAAGGGGTTTATTATTGAAAGGGACAAGCTCTTTCTCCAGCACTGTGCCAGAGGGTAGAGGTGATAATATCAGGTTTTATGCTATTGGGCTACAATTTATGACTAAATTCTAAACAAGGTAACCAATAACTTCAAAAATAAATAGAGCAGATTGTGTGGGAATCTCTTTTTCCATACAAAAGTCATGACATATCCATGACATGGTTGGAGCTACAAAACCCAACCATAACAGATTCCAAAGCTGGAATCCTCGTCCATGGACACCCATGGCAAAGCTCCCACTGACTCCAGTGATGGCAATTCCTCCTCTAATGTGCAGTATCACATTACTTAAGCTACAAAGCCACTTCTTCTATATATACACTATCCAAATTACATAGTAATTCTGACTAGGATTATTAGTAATCCTATAACTATAGCTTTTAAATTGCTCTTACAGTTACATCATTTTTCTGTCCTGTGATGCTCACAGCACATTAAATGTAACAGTCTCAGCCAAAAAGATGGAAACTCCTCTCTGCAGAGAAAAGGTTTGTTGCTGCTCTTCCTCAGGTTGAAGGAGTCAAGTTAAAAGAGATATTGTGCAATTAAAGCAGGCATTTGTGAGAATATTAATGGTAAACAAGCCAAAGCAATACTCTGCTTTTGCAAAGACTGCCTTTTGCATTTATAATTTTATATTTCAGTATGTTCTTCATTTAATTACAAAGTTTCCATGTTCCTAATGTGCGTATGCTAAATGTATACACATTTTCATGAGTAGAACTAATCTACTTTAGTCATACGGACTTTTGAAAATACTGCCAGTCATTTCCTAGGTATTCTTATTCATCTAATTAACTCAGTCACTGAAGATAAACTGAATAAATTAGGAGTTATATAAGTTTGAAGGATCAAATAAAGTACTGTGCAAGGAGGAAGTAAAAAGCAAAGCAAAAGGAAAAAAATTTCTGCATGCATTTTCTAATGGAGAAGTTGAGGACCTAAAGGACATTTGTTTTCTCAGCAACACAGTATGTACCTATTTAATACATTTTGGATTCTTAAACAGGCCTTCAAGTCCACAAAGTTCATTTATTTGGATATAATGGATACAGCAGAATGAGCACCAGGAGTGTTCTGCAAAGCTCCACAGAGGAAGAGCACAACACAGTAAGGGAATGGATCCTCATGCTTCCATATGTTACAGCGGGCATTTTAAACATGAACTTACTGGATTGTACATCTGATTGAACAACTGCTCAGCTTGCTACATTGCAAAGTTGGTAGGGAGTGAAGCACAGACAGGAAAAGAAGGAAAGATCCAGGAAAACAGCATTAGCTCAACAAAACCAGTGCATTTGCACAGAAGAACATGTCATTAAAAAAAAGAAAAAAGAAAAAAAAAGGTAGAAATTTAAGATTCTAAACATTCCTTGGTGAAAGTGAGAGGCACTGGGGAAACATAAATGTTGACTTTGGCTCCTAAAAAAGAATAGCTGGAGTAAGAAACTTAAGGTTTGTGTTACTTTCCCTTTCTCAAGTTAAATAACCCATGAAATAAAGAGAGGTGTCCACTTTTGATGATACATTAAGTGCTGGTCTCAAGCAATGAATCACGAGAAGTGCTTTTGGCTGAGGCTGCAATTTATCACCAAAGCTTCAAAGACAGTAATAATAAAAGATTAATTAAATAGTATCATTAAATTTATTACTTTCCTTTTGTTTAATACAATACTGAATTTTCTATGCAGAATGACTTTCAAACAGTACAGCTTAGCAAATAGTACTTTAGCAACTGCAAATATGTCAGTAAGCAAGTAAATTTAAGATAATGAAAAGCAACAAAAGGAGGAAATTCTGGAGTGGATAATAAAGATTATATATACACACATATATAAAAAACACTTTGCTACCTATTAGGTAATCCTCTTGCTGTTCTTTCACAAGTAGCAATACAAAGTAAGTCAACAAAAATCTATGGAATTTTGGGAAAAAAGCATTGACCATTCTCTGGTATTTAGAACTTTTTCTTTTAAATTTTTTTATGAATTTCAGTCCATAATATTTGTCACAAAATGTTCAATAAGCCTGTCTATAATTTAAAACGTTACTTTTTATACCAAAATATAGCACAGTCACATGAATAATTACTTTGTACAAATATCCTCTTCATTAATTTTAAAATGTGCCTACTGTGTGAAATCATGGGTTTAGAATCAGCATATTTCTCCTTGCCGAACTGTGAAAGATCCAGTTATGCAGTGCTAAAAAATATTTGGATCTAATCAGATCCAATAAAATCCATCTTTATTATCAATAAATGAATCCTGCTGTCTCCAAAAAAACCCAGAAAGCAGGGAAAGCTGGGGAGGAGAAACTCCGGAAGCTGTTTCGGTGTTTTTTATTTACAATTTCAGTTTGGACTTGCCCCTTGTGCACATTTTCCTTCAGACACAGCACTTACCACCATTAGTGCTCATGTAAAACTAACTCCCAGCAAGCGTGCACAGAGCACTATCTACATATTTCTTAGCTTAAGTTGTTAAAACTTATAAATCAACATTGAACTATGACTATTTTACAGCAGCATAACAAAGTACCTCCTCCATGATATTTTTAGAGAGGAGTACTGTGTAAGCTACTTGGAATTTTTTCAGGGACACAGCCCCTTGGAGTGGGTTTGGAAAGAGAGAAGCAAACTGTGCCAGATGCCTCTGCTCCTGCAGAGGTTGATGCTCACACATGAGCACACTCATGGGACATGTGGGTTCATTTATGACCCTGTTGCTGTCCCCTCCTCCTCTGAGCCAGACATGTGCAAGAGTGACCCAGGTTTCTGTTTCACTCACTTTCCTGAGGAGTGAGAACACGGTGCAGGTATTTTTCTGGGGACCAATTACTTTTAACGCAGGGTATTTACAGGTCTGAACATAAAGTATTTCATTAAAGAAAATGTGAATTGAAAATGACTGTTTGGAGTCTACTGTCATTAACAGTCACTGTTTCTGTTCAATTAAGCATGCCCAGAAAGAAGGTTGTAACTGCATTTTATTGTGGAAATACCTGGTCTACTACAAATGGTGGGTGAATTTCCATTGGGGCCTTATGCTGCATTTATGATATAATGAAACTATTATGTTTTCAACTTTCATTCAATAATTGTTCGTACTTATACACAAGAAACATGCTCCCTTTTTATACAAAAGACATCCCAGACACTCTCTGACTTTTTTAAGTGCTTCTTTTTCCATTACTGTATGATGTGTTTAAATCTACAGTTATAAACGATTGACTTAGGATTTCAAGTCCTTCAGGAGGATTTTGATGAGGGTTTTTTAAGTGATCTGTGCTTCCAGGGCTCTTTTAACTATATTTTTAAATGAAGAAAAAAATACATTTCGGATTGTAATGAAGTATCTGTTGAAGTGGAGTGCAAAGTAAACATTTTTTTCTAATAAACTAAAGCAAATTAAATTACTTCCCACATAAACCTTTTTTGGAGATTTTAATTCTACTGTCAATAGCATTTTTAAGGTATCAGCCATTTAAATTATTTGTGTTTCCATTTGTATATGTTTATTGAAAAAAGCTTCCTTTCCTCTCAACTAAAGATCTAATGCAGGCACCTAATTGCACATATTCATTCTGGATTAAGACAGAATACAAGTATGAGGTTTACTCGCTGGTATCCTTTATAATTTGCAATACCTTCTTCACAGGTCAGGCTATTGAAACAATGCTTAATTCTGAGCAGGATACTACTCAACCTGGGTAAAAAGAGTGTCAGAATATTATGCTAACAGTGATAGCATTCACAGAACAAACATTAATTACCAGAAAATGAAAAACTATATCAATATTTAAAAAAAAAAAAACAACAAAACCAAAACTTGATGTACACTTAGTCATGAATTGCAGAAGGCAAACGTAATGCCTGACCCCATCAAATACGTAATGAGAACAATGAGAGCAGACATTACTACAACACAGAGAAAGGTCAAAGAAACAATGGTATCAAAACACTTGCAAATCATTTAAGCAAAATCTAGTTTATTGCAGCAATTTAAGTAAAACCATGTAATAAAATACAGGGTTTGTACGTTTTCCTCTAAATGCTTGCTTCCACATCTTGCTGAAGAGAAATACTGAATTGCCAGCTGATATAAACTTTTGAATATTTTGCTTAATTATCACAAACATGTGTTCACGAACAAAGCCAAAAATACATCAAAATAAATCTAGCTAGAGTTTTCAATTTAGAAGCTGTTTTTTTTAAATTATGAATTCCAGCATTTCTTAGACAAGCCTTTTTTATTTCTCATCCTGGAAACATTTCAGTTTACTTTTAAAATTGGTGTTAATTCACACACATAAATTGCTGGTTTGATAATTCCTTTCTGCCTTTTTCCCTCCAATGCCCTGCTCTCAGTTCATCTATTTGTTGCAGCTTCTCAGAACTCCCTCACAGAGCTACTGAGGACAATTTCTGAGGCTCACTAGTGGCTTTGGTACAAACCTCTTGAGAAAAAGCAGTACTTGATGCAAGCATCAGCAAACAGCATAAGATGGGTAGATTCTAGATTTACTCCAGAAGAGTAAATAAGCTCATAATTTCAAAATGAAGGTATGGGATGCTGATTTTTGTTTTGCTGATTGTTTGTTTTAAGATGGAACTTACCTTTTTCAACTGTGCTTCCAACTTACTACACTCTTCTTTCTTTTGTTCTATGGCTATTTCTAAAGACTTAAGTTTGGAGTCTCTTTTCAGCCCTGCTGATGCCAATGAAGATGCATGTTCTTTGAGATCGATTAAACTAGACTGCAAAACGACCAAGAGTAAAAAGTTAATTCCTAGTCACCAGAACACTAACTCATTGCCAATTCTGCAATCACTTGGATCCTGTTCCCCCTCCCCCCAAAAAAACTGGCTCAAAGATAAGCATTGATAGCAAAAGACACCATTTTGTGCATACAACTGGAACCACAGGAGCTGGCATGCAGTGAAACAACAAACATTCATAGTACAGACAAGCTCATGTCATATTCTGGAGGTACAAACACACTGAAAACTATTTCTCCAACTGACAAACAAAAACAGGAGCAGCAATTGAATACTTGAGCCTAGTTGAAGCTTAGGTAAAGGACAAAGTAGAGATTATGATGCACAACTACGTAAAAACTGAAGCAATATTTTATGTACACATGAGGACTGTGAAGGATGCTTAAGAAAACAGCAGTTCTCAAGCCAAACACTGAAGTGGCAGAATTTCAGTACTTGACACGACTCAAGAGTAATGCTAATGCACTTTCATCATAATGACATAGATAGAAGAGCAGAGTTTTTAAGAAAAGACTGACCTCTTTCTCTGTCAGTTCAGCTTGTAAAGCATTAACCTTCTCCTTCAGGTCCTTGTTTTCTTTTTTATAAGATTCAATTTCTTCAAGTCTTTCTCTGTCATCTCGATCCCTTTGCTCCTTCAGACGCTCTATTATTCTTTCCTAACAAGGGAAAGAATTGCAAAACAGAAAAGTTGGAAATAATTTTAGGAAAACACAGCATTAAGTTTGTTTGCATTATGTAGCACTTATTAAAAAAAAAAACCTGCAGAAGCAGAGGATGAAGCAGAGGAAGCAGAGTTAATGGTATTAAAGTCAATGCAAGATTTCTCTAGATTTCAAAATCATAAGATCAAGTTTTTAAATATTTTATAAGAGTAACACAGTACAGGAATTTCATTAAAGAGCTATACTGATACAAGTATGTTTAGTTTTGTGATAGATGTGGAAAGATATTCACTTCAATAATGTATTTCCTGCATTCATAAGTGATTGAAATCTTGAAAAAAAGTTCAAAACAAGCCATGAATAGTTTCCTCAGAGGCCATAACCAGTTTATTCAGCTTCAATTTTGTTATTACTCTCCAACGCTTGCAATAAGATGTCAAAGTTCCAGACCTAATCAGCCACTTGCTAACTATCAGCAACTTACAGTTTACATGTAGCATATTTTGAGACGTCAAAAAAACAGTTGTCCAAGACACAGAAAAAGTACCTGATACAAATTAAGAAACCCAAAGGAAGATTTTACTCTGTCTAATTAACAGTAACCATACAGACATTTAAACTCAGTCATGTTTCTGCATATTTTGCTGATCTCCAATAACTATTTCAAGGTTTGCTGACAATCACCAGCCATTGATTGGGTGATTAATTCAAAGGGTGAAATGGAAAAAGCAGACACAGTAGTAGGGTTTCATTAAGCTCTGATTATGTTCTACAAAATCACATTTCATCAATACTTGGAGGATGCAAACACCAATTAGAGAAAAATACTTCGGGTACAATGAAATAACCACTAGAACTGCATTCCAGCAGGTCTTTAAGCAGAGTATCAGGAGAACCACTGGTAGGGATCATTGGGCAGTGGCAGCCAGGGGGGCAGCAGAAGCAAGATAATTTAGGTCCTGCACTTGGGTCAGGGCAATCCCAGGCTGGGCAGAGAACAGACAGAGTAGCCCAGAGGAAGAGGACTTGGCTGTGTACAGTGGCAAAAAGCTCAACATGACCCAGCCATGAGCAGTCAGAGCCCAGAGCACCACCTGTGTTCCTGGGCTGCATCCAAAGCAGCGTGGCCAGCAGGTCAGGGGAGGTGACTCTGCACTCCTGCCCTGCTGACACCCACCTGGGGAAGAACTGCTCCAGCTCTGGGGCCCCCACACAAGGACACAGATGTGCTGGAGAGGGTCCTGAGGAGGGCCAGGAAGATCTGAGGGTTGAAACAACCTGGTCTAATGGAAGGTGTCCCTGCTCACAGCAAGAGGGTTGAAACTAGGTGATGATTTCTAACATCCTTCCAATCTAAACTTATGACACTAAATAACTTCAGGTTTATTCCTAATAACAAACAAAGTAAATTCTTAATATTTTGAATATTAATATTAACATGCCAGCCTCCATAAAGTAGAACAGTTTATTAATCATGAACATTCAGATTCCACCTGGTTATATTCAGAATTAATTTTTTACCAATTCCTTCTTGAAGATTTATTTACCCAAATGATTTTTTCATCTACAACAAATTAAACATAACATTATTTCATCTTTTTAATGAACAGTATATTTTTTTCTCAGTCAATCACAAAAGAAGACTAATTTATCTGTCAGCTGCATAAGGCTAAATGTCAAAAACGTGTTAAAAGGCCCTAATAAACCATGTTTTGCTTGATTAACAGCTAACTTGCAGAAATCCCAACAATGTGTTCTTGTTTCAGTCTTGTTTGCATTGGGCAGCTTTCCTTATGCACTAATCTGGGACCTCACAGGTCTAATCTATTTGCACTTTATCACAGAAGCAGGAGCTGAATTGCCCCAGCATATAGCTCCATTATCAGACATACTCCATTGCTTATCTGCTGTATGCTGCTACAGTAGGACCAACTTTATAAATATCAGCTTCATGAAAGCAACCTCTTGAGCTGCTTTGGGCCAGTCCAAGAGCTGAGATATTCTTTGAAAAGTTTCTTGTTATAACATCAAGGCAGCTGATCGCACTTTTGCACAGTCTGATTTTCAAACTTTTTTTCCTTTTTTAATTGCAATATAATCCTTATTATTGTTGGTACAAGTTTTCAGTGCTCAGGAGAGGCTCTGAAATTAGGGATAAATAGCTGAATGAATATGTTGACTGAAGTTGATTTGTTTCTGATTCCCGACAAGAGGAAAAATCACACCAGCAATATCATCAGAAAAATTATAATATTAAAAGAGGGAAAAATTGACATTGTTTTATTATATCTACATTAATTTCTCATTTAGTTTTCCCAAGATACCTAATCACTAAATATGAAAAAAAATCAAGAGACAGATACTTGGAAAAATCTATTTTCATAAAGAATAAGGAGACACGTTTTCTAATTCAGAGCCAAAATCTTAATCTGTGTATTTTCAAGAAAACTGCAGGAAAACATTTGAGTTTTGGACTTTAAAAATAGCTTTATAATTCATTAATATCATATGATCATGTCTTAATTTGACTTTTTCTTCCTGTAGAAGCTAAGAAAAGCAATTCAATCAGACTCCAGTAAATTGTGGTTAGCTAAAGTTCTATGACTAAATTTTATTTCTATTTTAAAAGAGCTTCCCATGACGGTCTTGGAGAATTTTATTCATTGTTTTTTAATTAAAATTCTAAAAACTATTGAATGGACTAGGAATTTATAGAATGCAAAAAACAGCCCAATCTCAGAGTATAAACACAAAATTACATAGTTGAAAAGTAGGTCTAACACAATTTCTAGAAAGAAAAACAAAGCACACAAACTAAATGGAAACCAGGTATTCTTAAATGAAAGCATCATCCTTTCTTGACAGCATTACATACTGAATTGATAAAAGCACTTATATTGATGCACTTGTTAATAAACAACTCACTAAGGGTTCCTGTTTTTCCCATTTGGACAAACCTCTATCCCATATTTCTACTAGTATTCCCAGTGGAAATATTTAATAACTATTGATAAAGTCTGTAGGTCTGAAGAATGCTGCTGCATAACAAAGTTACTGAGAGCAGTCAGGAGGAATTGGGAAGCTGGACACAGAAAGGAATGAGGCACATGTGTAAACAGACACTGTCAAAGTATTTAGCTGCCAGAAGACAGAAGAAAGCCAGGTGTAATTGCCCATTTGGAATTTCTAAAGGATGGCAACTAGCTTCTTTCGGTGTGTAACTTCATCCCAGAAATCACCCTCGACTTCAAAAAATCTGCCCTTCCTGGTGTGGCCTTCAAGGACTTACAATGGAAAAGAAATTGAGGGTGATTTCCCTGTACAACAATCAAAATCCTACCGAGAGCTTGGAAACTTTCTCCTCATTGTGGCTCATGCTCTCAGATCAAGCACACCGTTGTTCAAAGCTAATCTGAACCCTAACTCAGCAGCGGTGCTTGCCTCCTACTCCTATGAAAGTCTCCTACTCCTATGAAAGTCACTCTGCTTCCCAAAGGACTGTTTTAAAAAACCCTCAGCTGCCTCTATGGGCATTTTGGGAAAGTGACTATTCCAGAAAAGACAGTTTACAAAGAGAGAAAACAGATTAAAAAGTACTTTCTGTCATTTTTTATTACCATGCTGTGAGATTGATGAACACTGTGTCCAGATTAGCAGTGAAAGATTACAGAAATGTATAATTTTTCTGTATAAATACATGCTTATCCACATGAATCGATACCAATAAGAACTTTTTTCAATGTTGTTGACCAAGCAAGTGCAAGAAAATCAATTAAACACACAAGAAATAAAAAATATGACATTAACATTGTATGCGTCAGTGCCAACACCACTGCAGCATTTTCAAGTTGTATGCAGTCATAAATACCTTCATAGGATTACACACCGCAGAATGGCACATATTACTTTACTGTTCACATTTAAGTAGTATATATTAAGATCTGTGAGCTGAAAAACGTGGGTATTTGTACTAATTTTTTTGCATGTAAATTCACTTGTATTACCTCGTATTCAAAGTGAACTGAAAGAAGAAACCTGACCTCACTGAAACTGGTAGGAATGTTGCCACTAATTTAAACAGTCCAGGTTTAACCCTCCTCCTAGTTATTTTCAAATTAAAGGCATAGAGTTTGTTATGGAAAAAAAAAAGAGTGCTCAATATTTTTTTTTTATTAAACAGTTTCCCTTAAAAATGAAGTGTAGGAAGCCAATAGTGCTCACAGCAAGCCAAGGTAACACTTGGTACAACCAACTGTTAATGGGAAAAATAACAGGATAATCAAGATCACAAAGACAGAAAAATGCTCAAAATTCTACCTTCTTAAAGTCAGGTGTCCAATGCCTTTCAGTTCTTTCAGGGAATAACCACTCACCTCATTGACTAAGGCAAAATCTTCCCATGTCCTGGGCCATTTTCTCCATAAGCACTCAAAGGACATCACTCATTCCCCTCCAAGTGTCAGTTCATCCCCTGACAGTCATTCCTGCTCATCCTACCACAACAGGGCCACCTGCTTCCCTGACAAGGCCCCCAGTCTTTGTGGGAGCTGTCAGGCCAACTTAGAAGCACATTTTCTGCACACACTTCACCCACAAGAGCAGCACATAAAGGTTTTCAAGAGAAAACTTTACCTTTTCTGATAGGGCTTCCTCTAAGGTTGCCAGTGCTGTGTCTGTATTACTGGAATCCGTCTGCAGCGACTTCACTCTGTCTTTTAGATTAGTTAGTTGTTTGTCTTTGTCCCTAAGTTGCTCCTGTAGATTTTCAATCTGTAAATAAAAAACATTACAATAATCATCAACCTTTTCATAATGTTCCAATGCTGAGTGCATACACATCACACGTATGATACACATGCCTCATTACAACCACCAGGTGTGTAACTGCTATATCATCAACAGTTTTAAACTTCAGTTTTCTATTTTGTTTTCTTTTGCTGAAGAAGTATAATTTTCCAATAAAATAAAGGGAAAATCTCACTGCAGTCAGGTATTTTATTATTTAAATATTTTCTGATATTAATCACTCAAGTTTAAGTTACTGTGTTATCTCAGTAATTCAAAGTATGTCTGGAATTACCCCTTTAGATTATTCTAGTTCAATAAGAAGGACAAAAAAAAAGGGTGAGGCAAACCAATCTGAGTGAGCCTTAAAATGAGGAAGAAGAAAGATTATAACCTGCCTATTTAAAATCTCTTCTTCCATGATGCCTTGCTGTAAGGAAAACAAAGCTGGGCAGAGATCAGGATGTTTATTCTTAAAAAGGCCAAACCCACAAACAACCAAACAAAAAATCTCAAGGGGCACCACTTCCATTCACTTTCTTCACCTCCACGAATACATCAAGTACGTCACTCTACTTTGGATATTTTAACTTCTTTAAATAAAACTGGTTCCTCATCTAGAAAGTATTTGAACATATTGCTCAAGTACCTATAAGCACACTGTCATGATTTATAGTGGTTAATTCAGGAAGAGTTAAATCACAAAGGTTTTGCACAAGAAGTTGTCCACAGAGCACTGTGGACTTTGGAAGCAAATGTGAATAAAAGCACTCAGCTGCTGATTGTGATGGCAATCCCCCTCTGTGGCTGGAAGGCATTGTGACCTCTGGGCAGAATGCAGGGGGGTGTGTGTTGTGTCAGATGTGTAAAATTTCATTAATTGTCTCTTGGAAGAATCCCCCTCCCTCCATCCTGCACTCTCAGTGCCACTCATCATTATGCACCAACTGGCACAAACCCAAGATTTGTTACTTAAGACTTCATACAAACAAATAGCAACAAGAAAATTAACTGGTCTGTTATTTTAGTATGCCGCTTCAGATAATATAAGAAAACATGACAAAATCCATGAAGTATCATTTGTTCAAAACTGGTTTTAAATACGTTGTCAACATTAGACAAATTATTACTGTCAACAGATATTCAAACTCTTACTTTCATCAGTGATTTTTTTCACTTGGGATCACATTCCCTTGCTACTGAAATGAATTCAGTTTTCCTGTTCATTTTATAATGATTTTTTTTTTCACATAGCCAATATCTTTGCATTTAAAGCAACTCAGAGTTTAAGAGAAGCAGAAGCTTTTACAGTTACTTTAAAGATTTCTTTACAAACTGAAGTTGAATTCAATGCATGTGCAGCTCTGCACAAATCAACAGTTACGTTAATAAAAATTTGATCTCCATATGCAAGAACATACCACCATAATCAAATACACTTTAATTTGGGGCACACCTAGGTAAAAATTCTCCTCCTACTACATTATACAAGTGTGGGAGAAAAAATCCTGAAGTTTTGACATCATATACATCTACAATTAACAAGTCATAAAATCCACAGTACAGCTGTGTGCACTGCATAAAGTGTGTTTCCAAAAAATTAAATTTAAAAATAATTTAAATAAAAATTAAAACAAAATTTGAAAGTAAATTTGAAGGAGCACAATTCAATTAGAAATTCTTTATAGTATGTCAAATACAAGTCTCGTACCTTTTTTTCTTTTTCCTTTTTTTTAATATATACACCGCTTGGTATATCAGATTACTGCTATGAGCCAAAGATTCCACTTGCTGTGTAAACTATAAAATACTAAGGAATATATAGAAAGGTCTTTTTGGGAAGACCTGACATAGAATAGCTTACTCTTGTGAATGACCTCTTGCAATATTTTTCTTCGTGTGTATATTTTATACAGATACAGAAACATGATACATGTGTTAATGAGTTAAGAACTTTTTATTTTATGGCATGTGTATTAGTCACATCTAAAATTACATTAACTGGCATTCAGAGGACTGCACACTATGTTTCTTTCTTTACTTCATCCAAATATTAATGATTCCAACAACTGCCTCATGACACCCTGTGGAATACTTAAGCAATTGCACATTTCAGCTTCACCAAAACAAATTCTCCAGTAAAAGGGAAATAAAACAGGAGAGTGAATATTGATTACATGTTCTTTGAAACAAAGTTAAGATCTGCTCCTTTACTATCATCAGCTTGACCTACCAATTCTAGGCACCCTAAATTAAAGTACTTATTTCCTATGCACAGCGCTTATCTGAATTCCACAGCATTTACACGATTTCCTTCCTCTTAAAACTAATTGAAAATATGAGCCAACCCTTAACCAAGAAAACATGTTCTAAAATTATTCAGCATTTACAAAATTCTTTCCTCAGAGGTAAAAGAGAACGGGCAGCAAATTAAAAACATCCCCATTGAATCACAACTGCTTTAAAATAAGCCACTCAATACATACTCCATAGATAAAATAAGAGGAAAGGATCTAATTATTCTTCTATTTGTGCTATATAAACCTGAAGGAAATACTTTGATGGGAACAGGACCACACTGGGGTATGCTAAAGCAGAATCAGTACCACAGAGTATTTGTCCTTTGGGATGGGCACAGGATTAGCCAAGACCTACTGATGCAGACAAGACTTTATGACCAGTTAATCACAGAGTTCTCTCAACAAGATTACAGGAGACAAAGAGATTGAGAGGTCTCACACGCTGAAATCTTGGAACACAAGATATGATTTAGTTCTTCCTGAGATTTTTAAATCCAGAAACAACAAACCCTCTGGTAACCTCTGTCATTCTCCCACACACAAATGTATTTGGGAACAAGCATTTATGTAAGAATACAATTCTTTTACTGAATAATGACTTTTGAGCATGCCTGAATTCAGTTTGTCGCAGGGACTGTCAAGACCATCTTAATCCTCAAGTTCTTATTTTTTCTGATAGGAAGTTAGTTACTGTGAAGTTTTGTCAACATCTATTTTTTACCCCTGTAAACTGCTACTCCCTGTGCCAGGATGAAAAGAAAGTGCTCTATTCTTTCTGCATTTCAGAAAGTGTGTATATTCCCAGGGCTTAACCCAGACTTTATTCCTCCTTTTAAAACAATACCCTTACAGATAAATGTCTTTCCTATGAGGCATCCTGTCAATAAACTCAAGTGCTAATCTTGTCACCTTTTGGCGACAGTCTCAGGAATGCTTATTAAATACTCAAGGGATTAAATTAAATCTCACCCCCAGACAGGCTTTAAAAGTCTCCAGTAACCCAAGTTCTCAAAAGAAAACTCCTTTCATTGTCAAAATTAAGGTACTGTACTAAGGAACTTGCAAGAAAATTATATAATCAAAGAAAATGTTCCATGCTGTAACAATTTGCCTTCAGAGATATTAAAGCATTAAAGTAGAAGAGAATTTAAGAACCTGGAAGAGAAACATTTTCTAAGACTTCTCGGTCCCAGCAAATGAAACCATAAAGCCATATATTTAAACTTAGCAGCAAGTATTTCCCTCTCTTCTCTCTATTTGAGTTTTAAATAGCTCAGACAATAAGTATTTAGTAACAATAGGGGTTTTTACTCCAAACGTTCATTTTGTTCTATTCTAAATTTCTATAGGCAGAAGTCTTCAAGCTTTGTTTCATATTGAAGCACAGACTATGTCAATTCCAATGAAGTAAATCAATAACATAAGTTTAGTTTTATATAAATTTAAAATTGAAACCTAGGAGAGAAAACAGAACTTCTGTATGTATCATTTGCATTAATTACAAAAAAAAAATCTTTGTGTTTTAACAAATTAAATCCTACTAAACAATTTTCCAAGTACTGTTACAGTCTACTTTAAACAAGAAAAAGGGATTTAATAAGCAATTCATCCAACATGAGCATTATCTATGACTACTTAGTATTCATTTTCAGACTTTAGCTTCTGCCTTAGAGATATAGATAGCAAAAGACAAAAGTAATGTAACTATTAATCAAAACAGAAAAAAACAGGCATAGTTCAAACATAAAACTAAATGGCTACTTACACATAATTTATTTTTATTAGTAAGACTCATGGTAAATGTTCTGGCTCATATGGTCCTTTTCAGAAACATCTCAGGATGTCCCAGAACATGAAACCAGCTTTGGTAGTGACTAAACAAAATAGATGTCTACAGACATCCCAATATCTCCTGGTGTCTGTGAATGTGTGCATGCTTAATTTGTAATGAAACAACAACAAAAAAAAATTAAATTACTTTACCATGACTGTAAAAATATTACTGAGTAGTTGTAGTGGACTTAATATAGAGATATAGTTTTTGGAGAGTACTATTGATTTATATCAATTTTTTTTTACCAAATGATAAAAAGTTATTAATGGTACAGTTATTAAATATCATATCAGGCACAATATTTGAAAATTAACAGGCTCTGCAGCAGCTATTTAGAATTTCAGCCTATGGAGTGAGAAGGGAAATTTTCCTTAGAGTCATGATACTACCTAAATGCAATTCTTAGTTTAAGTAGAACTTGCACTAGTTAAATGAGCCCACTGAAAGAGAATTTCTGCTTCAACAGTTTGACATTGCAGATTGCCTTTAGGCTTGAAAGAGACTGCCTCAAAAGTGCTTCCTCAACCACTGCCAGTAACTTTCACTTGTTCTTCATTTTAAGTAAGTAGATGGACAAGCATTAACTAGGACTATTCCTTCAAAAGCAAAGTATCACATACTTTAACACTGACAGCAAAAGCACAGCCATGGGGTTCAGCCCCCTGAAGAGCACTAAGAGTTGCTCTTACATAAAAGCAAAAAAGAGTTGCTTTTATGTTGTATCTTACTAAAAAAGTCACATTTTCTTACAACAAATCTCTGTCCTAAGGAGTAAGCAGTGGAAGAATAGAGGAATATTTTAAAATCTAGAAGACATTCTTGCTGTAAACAGTTTAGTCCCATATGTTCACTCTGACTATCCATTCATTTGATAGTCTATCCACCATATCCACCACTGTATAGTTATAAAGCTGCAAATGCAAAAAAATTATATTAATGAAGACATGAAATTTACATTGATATCAAGCTTCTGAACAGCTGTTACACAGTAATTAAACTTTCCCAGAGTATGCTAAGGAAAGCAAGTCAGTCTGTGGTAGAATTCAAAGGTCTACTCACATAATGTGCAAGTATTTCCCACATCATTATTTGTTCTGTGTGATTCAGTTTGTTAAATGCATCAACTGAAGACTAGAGAAATCTCAGGGAAAGCAGCACAGTACAGAAGCATAAAGTATTATCACAGTATATTAAAAAATCCAATAAAATTTGGACTTTACCTAAAGAGAAAATACATATACCAAATAATTTCAGAGAGAGGAAAAAATATATAAAAAGAAGGAAAAGAATCTATGAACTGTCGATCAGTAGGGAAAAATGTATGTCATTTACTGGGATATGCAGTAATATTCTCTGGTTAGTACCTATTATATGTGACTTTAAAAAAATTATCTTTATTCCATGATTGGAAACATCAATCTACTGTCTCATGTACACATAGAAACTGAGAGAGCATCCTATTGCATCAATAAATAGAAGCAAATGCAACTAAAATTGGAGATCAAAAGTGATAACTATCTTTTCCCATTCTTCTTCCAAAACAAGCATGTATGTTTGTTTTATTGTACAGTCACTAAAGGAAATAATTCATCCACTTTTACTTACTGTAAGACTCTAGATCCTTCCATAATACAGGATTCAAAGTACAGGTACAGGAAGGATTCAGAGGAATCAACAAGCATTAAGAAAAAAGAGGTGTGCGCTGAGTTTTCATACAGAGAGCAGAAGAAAACTCCCCCAGGGCTGTTTAGGGAAGAGCTCTGCCCTCAAGTCAGCTGATACTTTTACAGGGCTATAAAAGCAGGTCAGTGGGCAAACCAGCCAAGAGAGGAGAAGGTTGTCACACAGAAAGGAGCTCCTGGACTCAGAGCTTGGCTTCTGTTGCCAGACTCAAGCTGAGAAAGAGCTGGAACTTAATGCTAAAATTAACCTTCCCCAGGAAGCTAGCCAAAAGAAGCCTGGGCTGATAATATCCACTTGTGTATCTGGAAATACTCAGTCTCTGTCTCCTTCTCCTCAGGGGCCAATAAATACTCTGAACAAAACAGCTTGACTCTTGGACTCTTCTAAGCAGGACTCACAATCTTGTGAGACATCCATTGAAAAGCTTTTGCTCTCATTATACGTATTTACTGTGATGTAATTCAGAATGCAATAGGTATTTTCCAGATAGTGAATACAGAAATACAAAATAAACTAACACATAATTCCATTCATGACAAGAGGATGCCGACATTCATTCTTAAGCTAATGCTTCTTATAAAGTCTGTCTGTATATATGAGGGCCAGATTTTCAAGCTGGGTTGGTTGGGTACCGACGTCTCACAATATTTTATGAGTTACAAGCTGATTACTGAAATTTTTTTGAAGTCTAGCCCAATTTGCACACTGAGAGCACCTGAACTACTAGTCAAAGTTAACCATGAAAAATACTACCCTTCTGCTGCTTGAAAACATCTGGTGGTATTCTACTCATGGCCAGTTTTGTACTATTTGGTGTATATCCCTATAAAATAGGTTACATTGGCTTACACCAAAACTTTTTAAAGACTACTTTGCATGAAAAACTATTACACTGTGTCATATGCCAGTGAGAGAAGTACATCTGTTTTACTAGACTGTAATGTAAATTCACATGGAGGAAAAAAAGAATGCTTGGGCATTCTTATATTTTGAATCGAAATCATTGAAGTTGAATGTGATTTTCAGTGTGTATCTTGTCATTCCTACTATGTCTGTATCAATTGGGAAGACTTGGGGCCCTCTGTCCAGATTGAAAACTTATAGCACATCTCATATAAAAGTTAACAGATGGTGAGAAGAGAGAGGCAGCTGACAAGTTGTACAGACAAGTGTTGGGCAACAGGGAACACTGAAAAGGAAAGCTACAAAAGAAATAGAGTAAGAATAGGCAGCTCAAGAGGCTGCAGAAGGAGAGCAGAAGCCAGTTTGACAGTAGCTTGGGAAGTTTTCCAGAGCAATGAACACAGAGAAATCAAAAGGCTGGACAAGAACAGGGAGTAACAAAAGGTGTGTGGTGTGTGCTGTGCTTTAAAACACAGAAATATATAAAGGGAAATATATGTAATAGAAAAGGAAAAACAACAAAAGCTGGGAAATAGGTGACCAGTCTGTTCTGAAAGCAGATTTCGTTTGGATATCCAAAGTATTACAAGAAAAACATTAAAAAGCATATTACCTTTTAATTTAAATTATTTCACTTTATAACATGTTATTAAAATAAATATAGTTATTAAAGAGTAAGATCGTAATTTTATATCCTTAGGAAAATTATTAAGATAGGAAAACAGAGAGACATCCAGGAAAAAAAGATTTCCATTACAGAAAAGAGCCGTAACTTTGAGTTCTGAATAACAGGCAGAAACCTTACTAACTGCTTCATTTCAAAGTGAAAAGGTTGAGCAGGTTGTGATGTGGAAAGGCTCGAAGCCTGACTTAATCCCTAGAGAAAAAAAATGTTTTCTTTCACTTTAAGAATCTCCTTCAAATCCTGCTTGTGGGCAGTGGAACATACTGTAATACCCTAAGATCCTTTCCAGGACTGCCTATGTTACCCAGCAATGAAAAACCTATGATAATTGAATTTCCTTTCCTATTTGAAGGCTATCCAATCACTTAATAGATGACCTTGTCAATCTGATTTCATGCTACTCATTTTCTAAGATTTACACTGTCCAAAATAATTTATCCTCATTTGTGATATTTATACCTTCAGAATATTGTAAAAAACTAAGCTCTACTGACTTTAGACAGATACCCAAACCCAACAAGTTTTGACCATTCTTCTTGTCTGACACTTTCATATTTCCATCCTTCTTTTGACCACAAGATGTCTGAAATCACACATGGTTTTTCAGGTGGGATGACACAAAAGCCATTTAGAGAGCAGTTATCTTTTGCTCCACTACCCATTATTTCTGCAGACAGAACATTGGCAATTTTCACTACCACATCCCATTTGAAATACTTTTCAAAACTGTATTAATCATTGCCTTCAGCCTCCTGGCCCAAATTTCTTTTTGGGCTAGTCATCATCTCTTTTTCTTCATCTGCATTCAAAGGTGGTTGGGGTTGGTTTTCCCTATTTGAAACAGTGAAGAATATTTTCTAAATGAAAATGCTGAATAAAGTTATATATGAGACAAAAGTCATTCTCACTCCAAATAAGTCCCTCTCAACTGCAGTATTTATTCTTTTTGATTGCTCTTCAATCAACTCCAATTGGTTTTTTTTATTACCTATTTTTTCACTTGTTTTCTTGCTCTCTTGTATTATTTTTTCCCTATTCAATCCTGAATTATGATTTATAATAAAATATTTGAAATCTAGAAAGTCACTGCTCCACTGAAATACCATATACTTGATGGTAGCAATCCAGTTAAGGAACTGACACCAAATTTAAGCTCTGTCATTATTTGCAGTATCCCAGTTTTTCTCGCCTATTTTTCATATTTTAGTTTATGCACATGTGCACTGTAATACTTTAAAAATATCTGTTTTATTTTTACTAACACCACTGTATATTTCTATTGATGGTTTAAGGTTACTCTTTAAATCACCAGCCTGAGTGAAAGAAAAGAATACCTTTATTTCCTTTCCTGGAAAGTTTAAAGAGATATTTAACATGCTTTGTAAGGTTTGAATGTGAAACTCAATACATTTCCCATTTAAACAAGTCCTGTAGTTTTGATTCCAATGCAAAGCTATAAAAGATACAAGAGTCTAGACAAAAGCAAAATAAATGCACATTCAAACATCATCACACTGCTCCAAAGGCAAAGGACAGTGTAACTCAGATCACACACAATTCCAAAAATAGCAAATGCCTAATCCCAACACGTTACAACTAATTCTGTCAGAAGATTTGGCCATTACCTACATTATACCCATAATTTCATTTCTCCTTATATGAACAGTTTCACAACATCCCTTTCACACAGAACTGTGTGACAATATTAAACATATTTTGTACAAAGACTTCAAAATTACAGACAGATAATTCACTCAACAGATCATGTTAGTTGTACTTGATTGTTTCAGAGAAATCCCAGGATATTTCATTAATTGAGAAATTTTCAGATATGCATACCACTCCTAATTTGAAACAAATAATTAATTGCATAGAACTTATATCTGTAAATAACAGATATTTTACACCTGAAGGGAAAAACATTGCAAGTATGGTTCTTTAAAACTGCTCAATCCTATTTAGTTCTTAATTATGTATCTGTTTCCACACTCTTACAAATTTTCTTGAGTTTTCCCATATTCTCTATCTTCCAGTTTTCTTATAAAATATTCTACTTAATAATACAATACATCATCAACAGAGGAAAAGTATTAAACTTTACACTACTTTATTCTCAAATTAAGGCATAAAGGGGTAGAAAGGTTGAAAAGGGAGGAGGAATGCCCTAAAAATTGAAATTAATTTTAGATGAATTTTTTTTTAATTTGTAATAGCAAAAAAATTTACATTGAAAGTAAAAATAACAGCCCTGTCCCCTCACTACTATAAAAAATAGATATAGGAATTTAATACAGCTATGTTTATTTCTACTATAAGAACACCCTGGCCTTCGAAATCACATTTAAAACATTGTAATGGAGAATCCAGTTTCACATGGTATCATTTTATATGAGTTTCCTGAAGTACCAGTGGTAAAAAGCAGGAAAAACCCCAGAGCAGCAAAGCTGAAATGGTTAGGCAGCAATTAATCAGAAATAATAATATTCTTCCAATTGGAAAGTTTCCCTTTAGCTCCTTGGTTACAGAAACCATCTATATTCATATATAAGAGACAGTGGAATACATTTACATGAAAGGAAAGCTTTTGCAGAAGGATAACAGATCCCTGCCCCCTTATTTAGAGATGTCTTTTCTAAATCATTCTAAATTAACATATGGTCAATGTACATAGGTTTAGACCCATTAAGAGTTGAAGTGTTCAAAAGGTTCATCAGAGAACTCAGATTCTTGTTACTATGAGATGTAATTTAATATTCTCACTATAGCTGCACCAAAGACAATGCACATATTGAGTTTCACCATTAGTTACTGCAGGCCAGGCACAGTCTTTAGACATATAAACTATCAAAGCACCACTAAACTTAAACTGAAATGTTAAACGCATCAACTTGGATGTCTTTAATCAACATCTGCTGAACAGTTTAGTTTCTCTATGGCAGAAAAGGTAAGACAGCAATGCTTTTATGGAAATGTCTGAATAGGAAGTAATCTGTAATCTGATATGGTTTTGTGTTTAAGATAGTTTGCTTTTGGGATGAAAAATGTCTTTTAAAAAGTAAAATGATTGAATTTCCTTTATCTTGTATCACCTCAAAACCAGCAGGTTGGTATGTGAAACTCAGCCTCACTCTAACACCATCAACTACACAAAAAATAAAGGAAAACTTTTAGAAATTACACCTATGAAAGAAATACGTTTCTCTCTGAATCAGTTTTCATTAGCACTTTGATGCCTACAATTTGGTAATCAATTTATCCATCCTTATCCATTTTGCTTCCTTCCCTTTTTTTTATTAATTGTAAAAGCTTTGATGAAAGGATCTGTGAAGAACACTCACTGTCGCTTTTGCAATTACAGCAAAGTCCTGAAGATGCATTTGAAGGTAACCTGCTGCTGCAATGTCAGTGACACTGACATACTATACTAAAATATGTCCCTTTTTTCCCTCTGATTTATGTTTCTTTGCTGGACAATGAGAAGTTTCAGCAGCTGTAAGATGCAGCTCTCTCCCACTGAGCTTCATGTTCTCTCTGTGAGCCATGTACCCCTCTGCATGGAAGAGTTTAACAGACACTGGATAAAACCCTCACAAGAGGGGTGAGTTAGGAGCTTGAAGTTAAGAACAAGGACTTGGAAGTCCTTTAGAGATTATTGATATATCAATAACAGCCTGTATCAATATATTACGCAGATTGACTATCTCTGTACTTCTGCAAGCAAAAGAATTATTACCAGTCCATTTTTGTCATGCTTTCTCTTCAAGAACATGCACATAATTTTAAGTGTAAAATTCTCTAAAAAACTTGAGCATCACTTAGCAATGAAGCTACAATAGTTTGACAACAACCCAATTTTCAGTGTCTCCCATTCAGATGGCAGATACTACTGACAGTTTGGATTGAATGATGCTACAAGTTCAATGCTACAGAACAGTCAGAGACAGAAAAGAGCTGCCTGACCATGGATGTATTTTCTTCCCCCTCCCCAAAGGATGGGATTTAAAAGGATTCATGGAAATGGTTGCAACCCAAAAATTTCAAGACAGAGGATTAACTATATTACATTATATTTCATAAATGGACAGCGCATAGAAATCAGTAACAGTTAAAGTGAGCAAACAATGAGAACTGATGAACACAAAATGTCATGGAAGAAATTACAGTAAATCTAATTATTGTAATTCTAACACAACAAGACAAGCTCCCTAGGACAGTTTACAGGGGTGACCTCTCTTGCAATTAAATTAACAAACTCCTGTTCTCTATTACCATATTCTAATTCTATACTTTGAAGTTCTTCCCATTTGATCAGCTGTTTACTATCCTCCCAACATTCAAAGAATATCAAAAGTCATGGATTTATATTAAATAAACATTCAAATCAAACTATTTATGGTTCCCATGACAGCCACAACAAAATCTCAGACTTAATCATGAATGAAGAATTTGGGATAGGACACAGCAGGTACTTCACTCAAATTTAAATTATGCTTTAACACCCTCCCTCCTGTCAACAAGCTTTAAGATGAAAACTTGACAGATTCCTGTGGACTTTTAGCAGCTTCTCCCTCAAGATCAGCAGAAGGTTCTGTAGAGAGGAACACACAGAGGTTCCCATGGTGTACAGTCACTTTGGCATGGGGTCAAGCACAGAGCAATAAAAGACTCTGTGCCTTTCTGGGGACATTAATGCAGATTTCTGCTGTCAAATTAAGGTATCTCTTAGGCAATAAATATAGTGAGCCTGATTTTTGTCCCTGATAAGTATGGGGGGTTCCTGGCACAATTGTCTTTAGCAAATTTACTGCAGGTTTACTCTTAAGTGAATGGTAAATAAGCCAAATATTTCTGTCATATATGAAAGATTACACAATCTTATGCTATTTTTATTTTTTACTTCCCAAGAATTGCTTTAGTCCCTCCTCTTTGTTTCACTTTGATCTAAGCACTATGCCTGGCTGGGCGTTAAAAATTAAAGTCAGGTGTGTTAGAAGGAAGTGAATTAGATTCAGATTCCATTCTAAAGTTGGACTTATTCTACTCATACTCAAACATACCACTGCTGATTCTCCCACCAAGAAATACATACTGCTTGGCAACATGAAAATTATCAAAGCAATCTGACCAAATTGGCACCATTAGCTCCGGCCACATCTGGTAACAATAATATGAAGGGCGAAGTATGAAGATAACAATTCTCATTTATTGTTACCATTAAACTTATCTGCATGCATACTCCTGAGTCTTTGAACTTCATGATTTCATAAAGCCAGTAACAGCTCCGCTCAAAGGTGAAGGGTGATGCTTCTCCAAATGTGATTAAACACCCAGTTTAGTGAGGTATTAGAGTCTCTAGTCCCAGAGTGCTCAGTCAGAGGAACAGCAATAGAATACCACCAGCAAAACACAACTGCCAACATCAAGGAGCTCTAGCAATGTGTAAATTAGGGTGGTTGATTCTATGCCAATAGAAGAGTAGAGTTTTAATATACTACAAAAATGCTAAAACCCAACTGCTAATGCATAACCCTGCTTTTTATATTTAGTAGGAAATGTTTCTTTTTCACTCACAGATATAAGAAACTTGGATATACACTTGGTAAAGCTACAGATCAAGTGTAACTGCCTACCCCAGCAAGTAGGTGAACAAGGGCAGTGGGATCTATTTATTTCAGGATTAGGCAAGGATGGTTTATCCTGATTAATGTTATTCAGTCACTACATTGCTGAATATTTTGCACGTCAGACTATAAAAAATAAATCTCAGATGAAATCATACATAAAATGTATCATTTCTGAATCACTTCAGATTTAAAACTGTCTTCTCATAATACTGCATATTAACAAGCTGATTCATTTATTTTCCTAAGGAACACTTCATAAAATTATGATTTGAGATGTGCCTATCCCTGTGAATCCCCCTCATCAATGTCTGTGTCAGTCACTGAAGGTGAGAAGCCACCCAACCTCCTTCCTGCTGCCATAAATCACTCACCTGGAGCATGGACCGTGAAAGCTTCCAAGAAAAACATCAGCATGTAATAAGACATACAAGCCTTTTGGGCTTGTGCAATACTTTGTTCCACTCACTGCTTCTTGGGGGATCTGATTTTGTGTCATTTCAATGAGTTGTCAAAGATTCAGTGCTAAACTGCTGGCAGGTACAAAACCAGCTGAGTCTGTCATGTTGAGACAGTGGGGAAATAGCCAGGCTGCCACTCAAAGATGCAGTTCCAAGAGCAGGGAATTACATGAATATACCCTCAGTCAGCAGCTAAAACTTCTAAGTGAGTCATGACAGCAGGATACCTCCATGTAAAATTATTCTATTACACTTATAAAACTTTCCCTTATAATTTCTAATTCAAATTAGTAGACTTCTATTACATTTTTTGGAGAGAAATTTCATTTCTTCCAAGAAAAATATTTTTCTCCTAAACAATTCTGATTTCCCCTGATTCTTTTTCGGATATATAGGTAGCCATCAATTTCCCTAAATAATATTTAGAGACCATAAATAATATTTAGACCATAAATTCTTTTATGGTCTACTGAACCTCCAAAATATGACAACTTCCCCTTCCCTTTTGCCCAGTCACACTACACATAACTGAGCTCTTTCACACTTCAAAAGAAATTTCCCCCAACTCTATTAAATAGAAAATATTACTCTTTACACAGCTTAAAATTCCCAGCATGTGAGTTGGCTGTTTTCTCAGCATGAATAAAACTTAATATCATATTGAAAGATAACTTTGTTAATTAGTATTGACATTTCAGAGCTGAAGGGCAGATTCCTTCCCCCCCAGCAGCCCTGGTGTCACACCAGCAGTGTGAAACCCTTATGTAAGTGCCTCATTAGGCTCAGTCCCTCCTTGCAGATGACACACTATGTGTGGGAGCACTTGTGTATGCTATGAACAACTTGAGGATTCAACAATCCCATTCTCTTCATCATCTGAGGAATCCTCTCCAAACCAGATAGCATAACTTGATCTACAATAACTTATTATTGTAGTGTAGACAATTGCAGTCAGTATTTCTTCTTACCTTGAGAGTCTTGAGACTTACTTGAGACTTACAACACACATGATAATCAAAAATTACCATGTTCACAGAACTGGCATCACATTAAAGTTTTTAAATTTCCTAACTCATGAAACTCTATTTGAGGAATTTGTGATTTTCTCCTACATAGCAAAGTGCTTATTTTCAAATAGGCCAGAAGGCAGAAGTGTGTAATCCATCTCTCCTCCTTTTAAAGTGTAGGCTTGAAAAAGAACAGCAGTAGCAAGCAGGTCATGGAGCACAGAGGAGGGGAGAACAACAAAATTCTGGACTTCTAGCCTCAATGGGTCCCAAATTCATTGGAAAGGACAATCCATTCAAGCAAAGGCTGGAAAAGTTTATAACAATCCTGAATTTCAATGTGCAAGGACCTAGACTCATAACTATGGTTTTAGACTGGATGAACATTCAGGTTGGCTTCTGTGAATGTATACTAAGTGAATGTATATTGGGTCACATATTTCTAGTCATCTTTTATAAACTGTAAAAATTTAGTACCATAATGTGTTACAAAGAATGAGAAATTAAGCTAATGATCCCTGCTTCTGATCTTAATGACATTGTTCTCAGTGTCTGTGCACACATTGAGAGATCCCAACAGTTGCTCTGGTTAGGCTTAAGGGGGATTTGTGGTTACCTAACAGTCCAAAAGTTGCATTTGATTGTGCAGAATCCTTGAGGACACATTTTTCTGATAATGTATTTGGATCAGTAACACCACCACCATGGACGAACAATTGACTATACTTATTTCAATTTCACTTTCAGACTGTTCTGAAAAACATACCATGATCTGGCAAAGCTACCAAGCCTTAGCAGCCAGCAAAGTACAATTTTCTAATACTCTGTACACTGAACACTGTACTCTTAAAATGGACATATACTATTAAAGATTCAATTCTTAAATAATACAAAAGTTAATAGTCACCATAGCAGTTTTGTAACATCAAAACTTTTATGCCCCACCAGAAAGACTTCCTAATTATATTTTTTTCAACACCTAATTCTATGGTCAGAACATTGCTCTATTTTGCAGAACAACTCATTCAGAATTTATCATCTGACTCCAGAACTACAATAGATCTCTGATTTGTGATTGCAAAATGCCAGCTCACATAACAGCCTATTTACAGTGTTCTGACAGAATTTGACACAGTCAATAAAAAAATGTCCTTTTTCATGCCCTGACCCCTTCCTGGGAATATGAAAACATGCACTCAGCTGATTAAACCATGGAAAAAAAATTCTAAAGGCATCTTCTATCAGCAATGTGCTTGCTCCTTCTATTTGCAGCCTGCACCAAGCAATAATACTGGTGCAAATTTCTCAGCCCAAGAGTAGGACTCTTTTGTCTACACTAATCACTCCTAACCTGACCACACGTACATTTCCTTTTTTTAAGACAGCCAGCAGCAATGCATCCAATTAATTGTGCAACACAATTTAACACAAACTGGACAATATCACCTAAAGTGCATGGTCCAGCCACTCCAGGTACAGATTGCAATTATTACATGAGAACTAAGACTTTATGACATTTCCTACAAATGCTAATTAGCTGGTAGGTTAAGGCCCTTAGTCATGTAGCACTTCATCAATCACAAAGATTAAACTATTAAAGATGGAAACTGTAACATTTTACATGAAAAGTTATGTAGCAAGTCAAGGCAGAGTATTATATTAGACCCCTTTAGCTGGTGTTCTTTTATGATAGCCCCCACAAAAGAATTTCCACAAGCTGTTGTCCTAATATGATCCAGGTCTACATCCTGTACACTGCTCTTGTCTCAACAGCTACTGTTTTCATCACTGAGACTCCTACTTCAGAGTATATAACTGGAGTTTTTCAAGTATCTGTAGATTCCTAGAGGATAAAACACTCCACTTCTACCTACTGTACCAAAGGTGAAATTTGGGAGCAGAGGGACGTCATCCAGCTCAGCACTTTTGCCCTCCAGCCTACAACTCGGCCACATTCACAGAACTGGAATGTTCTGGTAAGAAATACATAAAGATTTCTGAGGTCTGCCCCTCTGCATGCTAAACTGACAGATATGAGGTGTAAGACTAGCTTTGCCAGGTTAAACAAGGCTATTAAAACAGCATACCCAACTTTACTGGCACTAAAATGGAACAGTGGTGCCAAAGGTTCTAAAAGAAAGAAATATTAAGTAATATTGCACCTCTGACATTGACATAAGTTTATTATTACTCCATGCCAATCTACCTTGATCCAAATCCTCTAAACACATGCTGCTTCAGTGCTGGGCCTCCCTTAAGCCTGCAAATTATACTGAATAGTGCAGCAGTTTTTCAATTTGGTCAAAAATTACACCCAAATCTCTGCACAGAAGGACAATGCACCATCAGATCCTTATCTAGCCCACAATTTTTTCTGCATCTTGTTACCCTGTAGTCATTCCCATGGCTTCCCATGGGCCTCATCACAGCTGTTTTGGGTTTGATTCTTCCCCACCTTTGGTAGGGAGCGCTCAGTAGAACCTGTCCTTCCCTCCCAGTGTGACAGCTATCCAGAAAAGGGAAGGAACTGCTCCACTTTCCAAAGACAGTTTTTCAGTGTTTGGTTTTATCTCCTTTGTATTTTTTTTTCCATCCAGCAGATAATTCATATAAGAGAAGGAATACAGATTAGAAATTGCATATTTCCAAGTTACATATTCCTTCCTACTCACTTGCAGGTTATTACTGACAGAAATATTTTTAGGCACTACACACAAATTCTTCCTTCTTCAGTTACTTGAATACAACCATTAAAACAAATGTTATTTTAGGCTGAGTGAGGTACTTCAGGCTGAGTGCAGAGAGATGTAGCCATCTATCTTGCATCAAGAACTGAAGGCAGGAACACAACTGGTTATTCACAAGTCTCATATCAAAAGTAAACAAAAATACAAGGGCATAAAATTTGGCCCTGAGTAGAAAGAAGAAAATGGAGGCAAGCATTAAAATATTACAGTCAGAATCTGATGTCCAGACAGAACCTGCACAGAACTAGAAGCACTTCCTTCATTTTCAAAGTGAGCAGAACCAAAGCAGTCCTGGATGAGGGAGGATTTGTAAACATAGGGCAATCCACTGTGAGGGCCAGTCATTGTTCCATCTCCTCAATATCATTGAAATGGCCCATCCTGCTTTCCACTCACTGAATTCTCCACATGTATGTGCACAATGAGAACAAGTTTCTAAATGCTCAACACAGACATGTCTGGCTGCCACCCCAAAGTGAAATCAATATTGGAAGATGTGACCAAAAGTTCAGATGATGAGCAAAAACTGGAGGAAAGCAAAAGTCACGTGCAATCCAGAAAGGCAAAACTATAATTAGATTAAAATAAAGGATAAAATAACCATAATTAGGATAGATTAAATACTTTTCTATCTTAGGTATGCTTGCAATTAGAAAGGCATATTGTCAAAACTGGAAAGAAAACAGGTATATTGGACAATCTTTTTCTTAAAGCACAGCATCCACTGCTACACTCTGAAAACCCCTGAAAAGGACCTGTTCAAAAATACTGCAATAACAAATATTACAGTGCTAGGAATTAGTATTATACATAGTCCAACATACTTCTGAAATAACACATGACCAATCTGCCTGTGCTCCAAAAGGAGCTGTGCTCCCTTTGCCAGAACACATGGACTGTCCAGGGTATGAATGCCCTGGACACAACTTCCATCTGCTGAGGGCAAAGTTATCTACAACTGAAAGGCACCAGTGCCAGGAAAGCTTCTTGAAAAAAAAAAGGACCCAGAACTCCTTCCCTTCTGCATGCAAGTATTGTGACCCAGAGATGAGATTTCATCTGCTGCCAAGGACACTGGAATGCTCAAGGACCCTTAACATGAGAAGTCATGATCTAACAAGCACTGCCAAAATGAAGCTGAACACTTGGCTTAATCAGACAAGGAGATTGTTTTGGTGGGGGTTTTTTTCCCCAGGTGAATGTAAAAGCCATAGTTTGCATTGGTGACTTACAGCATTTTCTACTTCAAAATTGTACACCAGGCACATGAAAAGTAAACCCCGAAAGCATCATTTAAAGCAGCATGTCCTAGATTCACTCAAATGAGGGGTGAGTAGAGCAGGACAATAGTTCCACCAAATTTCTCTTTAGTCAAATGATGTGTGAGTGAATATTGGAAGAGAAACACAAGCAAAATAAAGATCCAAATCTGAAAATGTGACCTAAGGGTAATTTTAAAAATATATTTTCCAAATACAACATTCTTCTCCTATAAATAAAATAATGGTATTATGACAATCTGGCAGTAGTGTTTTTCAGCATGCTAACATCTACACATTAAAAGAATGTGGTTATAAAGAACGCTTCAGAGAAGCAAATCTACACATAACTTTCATGCTGTAAACATAATACTTTCTGCTTTTTTTAAAAAACAATAATCAAAATTCATCCTTCTCTAAGTGAACCCAGTATTCAGCCTACAGCAGAAAAACTAAACTTCACAAGTCCCCTAATGAAAGGAAATAAAAAACCTCCAAGATAGAAAATGCTACTGGAAGTGCTACTTCCAGCTTTAGAAAGATCAGTTCAGTACTAGCTCCAATTTTCCACCCAGCTGTAAGCAGCATTTATCTCTTTGTATACTAGAGCTCATGAGGCTATGGCATATTTTATTCCATGAGGAGAGAGAGTGCAGTCTGAGAAGGATTATGTCCATTAAGAAGCAAGTGCAGAAGAGGCAAGACCATCTGCACACCCTAATAAAATAGCCATGATTTCTTCAAAACAGAAAAAGTGTTATGCTGCACATTTCTGAGGACAAAGCCATGACAGATAGTGCTGATAGCTCTGTGACAGTCACTCGTCACAAAAATTTCATCACTGAATCCACCTTCCTCTTACTGAACCATTTCCTCAATATATAAGTACAAGAGAAATTGTAAATTGTTCGTTTGTTCAGGGGTTTGGGTTTTCTTTTTTAGAATGCAAACAATAAGGTAAGATGCATTATATTCTTCAGAATGCTCAAGAAATGTCCAAAACTAGTTGGCATTCAGGATAAAAGCCTTGAAGTTTGCTCTCTTTTACATGATCAGCACTGCTAACAAGGCAAATATTCAGAAATAGGATTAAAGTAGATGAGTACTCATATTCCAGCTTTGATAGGCCTTACTTTCCAGGCCTGAAAAAGCAGCCTTCTCAGATTTTGGAAAATGAGAACTTGGTTTTTTAAATTTGGTACTTAAGCAACTGCAGACAGAAGCAATACTAGACCATGTGAACCCTGTGTGAATCCTGGAGGAAAACCACAGTAACATGAACTACCTACATAATAACAGAGTAAGGAGGAGTAGACATTCTTTGAGTGGCTGTAAAAGGAGAGGAGAAGAGTAAAATATAGATGATGCCAGAAAGTTTTTCTCCATTTCTCTGTATGCTCACAAGTACACCTCTATATGGTAAACAGTGATACACAGGACACAAACAGTACACACCTGGTAGCATAAATATTTTGGTGAGTGTGAGAAAAAGGATCTGGAAATGAACTGTCTCCTGTCGTATGCAGAACTCTCACCGAGCTGCCTCTACAGGAAATTCCCTCCCCACTCCCCCAGGTGAAAACTGTAATGGATTGAATCCTACTTCCAAAGAGAGCAAATGCAGTTAGTTAAATCTGTGGAAAACTAGAAAAAAGATAATTTGGCTCTTTGGAGGGAGCCTCCCTTCTTAATGTCTTTAGACCATAAGGAAAGAAGATAATTGATTTAATTAACGTTCCTTCTCCACTCCCCTCCTCCTCGCCCAGAAAAGAAAGTCCTTCAGGCTAAAAACACAGTATCCCAATCCTTTAGCAGGCCTACACATTTTATTTACATTCTTCGGAAAAAGTAGTAATCAGTGTTCATAAGGATACTGGAATCCCTTATGTTGAGGGATAAGAAGTTTTATCAGGATTTTTAGTACTTTCCTTTAACTCCAATAATTTTGTGACAACTGCAGCATCTAATATTTTTCTCACAGAATATATATGACATAATACTATAAAAACGCACCCACAGATAAAAGCAAGACATTTTCTATTAGAAAATTTTACTATTACAGACTCTCTGCATCTTTTTTAACACATTAATAGTAATACACTCTAAGAAACAGGAATATTTCCTTTAAATGTGCCTCAAAAGTTGTACAACATATCCTTTCACCAGTGATCTTACCTTTTTCTGAAGGACATTAATTTTTCTTTCTTTTACTTCCAACATGTCTTTCATATCTCGAATTTCTCCAGCAAGGGTTCCCTTCTCTTCTGTGAGGTCTTGAAGTTGTTTTGTTTTTTTATTCAGAAAGGTTTCTTTTTCTTCTAATCGTAACCGCAAGGCATCAACCTACAGTAAGTAAATCAAACATATTTAGGGTTCAGTAGAGATCATTAGCATATTTTTTCTAACACTCTTTTATTCACACTGAAAAAATGTTTTATTTCTCTTCAATGTAATTTTCCAAACTGAACTCTAAGACATTGTTATAGTTGTTACACTTTTCTCCAGCGTTTATTTCAAAAGTCTCTTACCAAGCGGGTCTGACTACTTCTCTGCAGTAATCACAAATCCCCATCAAACAAAATAAGGGATATTCAAGGATTTTCCTAAGCAAAATGCTCTGCATACATCACTGGTGGCGTTTTCTTTTAAAATACTATAAAGAAGAAAAAAAACAAGACCCAAAAGTCTCAGGAAGATGGTGGAGGCACAACCAACACCAAAGAAGGCTTCAAGCATCTGCAGCTCTTCATTGTTCTACAGCCCAACCTTTTATCCCCTCCTGTTGATGCACTGCACCTGTGTGCCCTCTGCTCCCTTTGGTGGTTGGTCAGTGCCCCTGGGCACTCCATGGCTCATTGCTGGCAGTGCTGCTCACCTGCTGCTCACAGCTGTAACCCATTGGGGATGATGAGGCTCAGCCCCACTCCCAACTACCACAAACCATGTATCTACAACACAAAGGAATTCCAACAGCCCAGAATGTGTAAGAACCCTTGATTTTCTCATTTCTTGCTGTGCAAATATTCAAGCATGCAAATTTGTTATTCTCTTAATGCAATTCAAACAGTAATAAAATAGCAGAGATCTCAATTCTTTAAAGAAAGAGAATATGTTTGGCTTTAACCATCATTACTACAAGAATCACACTGGCTATGTATTGGTGCCTTCAGCAACACTTCCACTGTTTACATATACTGGTTCAGAAAAGCAGCTACAAATGAAATGCTGAGCAGCTCTCAGCATAAAATACTGGGAGGTGGAGAATATTTGGGAGGAAAGAACAGATTTCATCATATATGAAGTTTTTGAAAACCAAGACTTTTTGTTTCACTGCAAGTTTCATATTATTGAAAGCTGTTTTGTAAATAAAATAATACAAGAAAATGCATACCCACAAAATTCAGTCAGTGCTAATAAACATCATGGAAAGTAGAGAACTAAGATAAAGGGAGTGCAATAATTTATTGTTACAGAGACAGGTTTCCTTGAACAGAGGCTGTTTCTGCACCTCTGAACCATGAGGTGTTCACATTAAGTGGACTCACAGGCTTTCTTGGGCTGCAAGGCTCACCACTGAGAAGTCAAGCTTTGGATTGAAAATGTATGATGTGGCAATTTAGAATAACTCTCCATCTACAAGACAACTGCAGGCAGTCAGGCAAGTGAGAAATATTAGATTCACTAATCCAAGTTTCAAACATACAAATTTTAGAAAATAAAGAACAGTAGTTCATAGTTTGTATTTCCTAGAAATGCATAAGGTTAATTCATAAAAAAAGCTAGATGGAAGAAACTGAAAGGGCATAAATGGAGGCTTAGCATTTTTAGTTCTGCAGATGTAACAGTCAGAAAGGGTCTCCTGTATTATGCAATTTGTTCTCTAGTTAATCAGAATACTATCAAAGTGCAAAACAATCATCAAATCTATATTTATGTATATTCTGAGTTTTGTAACACTAAATTTATTCAAAGCAAAAGTATTTTCAATGCCACTTTAAAACTTGGTTTGGGACCAATTTAGATGATCTATTGGATCTCAAAATGCATGTTCTTCCTGCTTTTAAAATGGCTCATTGCCTTTCTATACACTGGAAAAAAGATTTATATTCCACTAGATTTATTTTATTTTTAAGACTTTTTTTTACAATATTACAGTAACAGGATCTCTCAGTTTGTAAGCAGCATGCAGTAAGGGATTCAAAGATGACTTTTTCAATTAGAAAACAAGAAATAATAGTAGCAGTAAGCTTTCAGACCTCTTTTTATAAACATAAAAGACCTCATCTGAATCTCATTACCACATCTTCTTTATACTTAATCACCTCTGTGCTTCACGGCTGAAAGCAATCCCTGAAGTCAAATCACAGAAATCTATGCTGGGCCTTCCAGCTGCAGCTGAGGAGCTCGTCAGGACCTTGGAGCAGCTCTCCAAAAGCAGCTCTCCCCATCAGCCACTGCCAGGCTCATTTCCCAGCTGCCACCAGGCAGAAGCCTAAAGCTTCAAGTCAAGGGAGCTGGAGGTGATTGGATCCCCAGAAAAACAAAGCTCTAACACCATTCCCTTGTGGCTGGGATAACTCAGCAGCTTCCACAGGTCTGATGCAGCTTGTCCTGCTTGGCTGAACCCAGCAATGTCTCAGTCAATAATCCTTTCTGCTCTGCCCATCCAGTCCCTACGCCAAGGAGACATTTCTCACTCTTCTTCACAAATTTCTTCCCACACACCCTGTCAGCATGGATCTCTAGATTCACCTGAGGAATGGGGGGGATTTTAGGCAATAAAACGTGGGAGCACAAGGAGGGTGGAGAGGATGAGCAAATGGCTCTGAATGCCCAGTGACAACTGGTGTGGGAAACAAGCAGAGCTCCTTTCCACTCAAACTTCTCAGATTCAAATCCTGCTTTAGCTTCAAATGAAGCCTTTAAAGCATAACCAAAGTGTGCCTTCAATTGTACTGAGAAACGGCCAAGAGTCTCAATTCTTTCAACCCTAATTCACACACGGACAGTGCAAGAGTTGGGAAGGAAAGAGCACAGTATGTCCACCACAGCCTTGGGTGGCAGAAGAAAATCTGCCAAATACATATCTAGCTTCTTACAACTTCTTATCTTGAGACTGATACAGCAGAACACTTTAATTCAAAAATCCACCTGCACAATGAAGTATTTTGATGGAATAAGTATATCATCCCCAAAATAACATTCACAGCAAGGAGCCATTCAGAAAGTGGAGGCAGAACCCTGACCAGTGCCAGCCTGGGAGAGGGAATAGACAGCTTATACTGTGTGTGGTCTTGGGTGTGCAGACTGATTTTCTATTCACAGGAGTGCCAAGCGGAGGTTTAGAACATCAGTTATGTCAGTCATTTTCTCCTTCCCTAAAGTTGTCTCTGCCCCTAGCAACCACCAACCAAGACTTCTACATTTCTCACACTAGGGAACAAAACTATCTCAGCCTGAACTGCAGGCGACCTTTCCCTATCTGTTCAGCACTAAGCACGTGTGACATCATCTCGTAAGTCAAATAAGAACCTCCAGATGGCAGAAAACCAAAATGCTCTTAAGTCAGGTCCTCATCTTGTGGACAACCAGAAGCAAAATATACTACTTCATTTTTGGCCAGAGTGAATTTGCCAATGTAAGAAATTGTCTCTTCCCTGAAAATGGTACTGTGACATCACATCTCCCAAAAAAACACAACAATGAAGTACTCTAGATGGAGCATGCCAGCACACCATGAGGAATGTCTGCCATTTTGTTACTACCTCTTTTCCATCTAAAGCATTTAAAATACGATTTGAAAGGAAATTAATTTCAGGTCATTTTACAGCAACATATATATATATATATTTGAAAGGATAAGGATTTCTTGTACAAAATCTCTCTCTTTGGCTTTTCACTCAACACTATCTCATTTTAAGAGTCCTTCACTTATTTTTTCCAAGCTCTTGCAGTATATTTACTAGTAAAACTTGGCAGTCTGAAGAACACCATAATTTTCAAGAAAAATAAAGCAAAACCAGATCTGATAGCTAACACATCAAGTATTTCAAAGACCTCTTTCCAAGTAAATTGCTTTTTAATTTTGTCTACCTTCTTTTTCCTCAGCAGCTACTTATTTCTACTATTTAATACAATAAACTCTGTCACCTGCTCTGGAAATATACAACACACTGTAAAAACTTTAGAATTGGGTTATACTTTTGGAAAAAAAAGGAGTTCACGTAAGCGGCAAAAATTGCCAAATTCAAAGTCAAACTTTATTAATCTTCATGTCATCACCCGCCACTCACGACCAGCTTCAGCAGTGATGTCTATTCCTTGAAGTTCCTTACTGTTAACTGTTTAACTTAGATGCCATATTACATATATCATTTATGAAAGTGGTTTAGTGCTAAGGAGCTCCATGGGGGAGTAAAACATGAAGCAGCACTACTGTGTTTCACTGTGAAGAATTATTTACTTTGCCATCATAAATAGATACATTTAAGCAAATGTTTGACTGTGTTTTTTTAAACTAAACCTGAAGGTCCTGCTGAAGTCCTAAGTGTGCTGTCGTACCACAGCTGGAGCAATGAGAAAAAACTGCAACCCAGTGTTAATCCCCTCCTGAGCCAGCCCTGTTCCCGCACACACTGCAGCCAAAATTCACCACTTTGCCCAAGAGTCCCACTCCTTCCCTTCTGCACCATCGTTCTCCCCCTTCCTCATCATCACCACTAGCTCCACAGCCCTGCAGACATTTTCTGGGCTATTATTTGCTCTTTTAATATATTATACAGCCATCTTTTGAGGAAAATCTTCAGTTAATAAAAAAACCACGATTTTCTATTAAAGATCTTGGTGCCTGTGTTTATGCACCCACATATATCTTGGGGAAGTTCTAAGGTGTTACTATGAAAACCAATTTAAACCAAGAATAAAAGAGCTGTCACTCCGATTTTCCATACAGAACTACTGAATTATTAGTACAGACAGCATATTCTCACATGAGTCCTTCTGCAAATATGAGAACTGAACTACAAGTATAGAAAGGATATCATGTGTACCAATTGTACTCTCCAGAGCCATATAAAAAAAGCCCAAAAAAACCCCTATTCTAAAATAGGAAAAAATAATGAAAACTACCTCTTCATCATATTTGTCCCTCATTTTTTTAGTCTGATGTGATAAAGATTATCTTTTTAAGCAACAGCTGTACCTGGCAAGCCATATATTCATTTCTATGAAAATCATCTGATGCATGTAAAATTCAAGTGAGAAAAGGCAGAACATTTTGAAGCTGCAGACACCTGAATTTTGTACAGTTAATATCCTTTACACTCTGTTCCAAATTGAAACTCTAGTGAGCTTGCTAGCTTTTTCACTTCACAGAAGCAAATTCCACTTTCAGGCATTATCTCAAACAACATTCTCCCCCCTCTACTGCTCTAAGTTGCTCTAGTTCACATTTTAATTCAGCTGATAGTTTATAGGCTTTATATTCTTTAAAGCATAATCTAGTTTACTGTTTTATTTCTACGACTTCCGTATTTAAGAAGTGACCCAAGGGGAGGACTTTGTCATCCAGGGAAACAGACAGTGAGCAACAGAGGATGTTTTGCTAACACAGGCCAGTGTTGGCTGCTCCCATCAGGAGAACAAACTCCTGCCATTTCTCTGACAGAATCCCTGGCACGAGCTCCTTCAGTACAAGGGCAGGAGAAACACCCAGTGCTGGAAGACCTCAAAATCACTTTACTCAATCCTTGAAGATGACACCAATAATTTTCATAAACTTCCCAGCCTCCATCCTCAACAGCTTTGGCAGCTCTACTAATCAATCTTTATTTTTCTTACATTCATCTTATCCACCAGTCCAGATTATGCTGCACTTTAAAAGAGAAAATTGGTAAACTGATGTGTCAAACTACACCAGAAAGGGTTTCAGCTGAACCAGAGATTGTAAACAACATATTAATGGTTCCTTCAGGCAGTAGGAAGCTTGTCCTTGTGGAACATCATATGCCACAAGGAATTCTGACCCGTGCACCTTATCAATGCAGCCAACTGCCTACCAGCTGGTTTATTCTAATCTATATCTTGCTTATTCTTACCACTAAAATTAAGTGCTTTAAAACAACTAGTCCAAAGTTCAGAATTTAATATTCGGTTTAGTTCCAGCAAATTTTGGAAAACACATGGGAACTGTAACTCATGTGCTAATACTTACAACTTTTGTTAATAAAACTTCCTGCACTAACCTTACCTCACTGAATTTACCTCACTGATTTTTATGCTCACTATAAAACTATAGCTATCATAATACCTTTGAATTACTGCAAAAGGAAGTTATTCATTCTAGATTCAATGCCATTTAGCAACATAATGATAGTTATAAATTCAAAATACTTAAAATCAATTTACAAAACTACCAATCTTGGAAGCTTTTAACTTTCGAAATTTCTGTTTTCAGTAACATTCAAATTTTATCGTACTGTAACAGGTTAATAGAAAGTTAATTAGAAAGCCATGGTGTTCTTTTTTAAAGTCAAGCCAATGTGTTTAACTGCTTCCTGAAAAAAAATATGTGTAGAATTCCATGAAAGAATCATCAGTAAATATCCATCAATTTGAAATATGGTAAAAATAGAGTTTTTACATGAACTGGTTTTCTGTTTAACTTTTTTTACTAGTAGGATTCAGTAACTAAAAATCGTTGACACAGCAATGAATGTGTGATTTTCAAAAAGCACATTTTTGTTTGTAACCTACAATAAAGGAGGTGCCTGTAGGTAAAACCCCTCTCCAGCTGAGCTAGAGAGGCTGTGCTGTGGCTTCTAGGGATGAGTTGTGTCCTCAACCTCTCTCTCAATTTCACTTCTTTTGAGTGACACATCTCACAGAGGAGAATCTCATGATTCACCCTGTTCTGAAACTGGAGCACCTGGTTGTGTCAGCTACTGGAATATCCGACATTGCAACAGCAGCAGGTCCAGCTGAAATCAGCTCAAGTACAGACTTATCTTCCAGAATCTACAGCCAGCTCACAGAGTGACATAAAACAGCTTGGGCACTATTTTCATTTATTCATAAGAATATGGCAACAGAGGGAAGGTTAAAATAATACACTAAACATATACTGTTTATTTCAAATACAACACAGCATTTTCTCCATGAAATATGACATTTTGACCCCTCTATCTCTCCTGCTCACATTCTTCCAGAAACCAGGTTACAGCCTTTTCTTTGAAAACTGCCGTATTTTTCACAAGAGGGAAGAAGCTTCAATTACTTGTAATCCGTCCAATTAAAAATTCACCTCTAAAAGTTCCCAAATACAACAGCTGTGAGTGAAGTCCTCTCTCTCAAGAGGCCAGGCTCCATAATCTCCTGGACAACAGGAAACATCAGCTGGTTTGATAAGGACCTTGCCTTGAGTACCAGGCAGAGTTACAGGTCTGCTTCCCTCCATGACACGTCCTCAAGCCAAACCTTCAGTTCTCTGGGCCCTTCTAGAACTCAGAACTTGCCCACTGGCTCTGGCTCTTGAGCCATGCAAGGCAAGGCAAGGCAGCCCTCTTGCTTATTTCCCCTGCATATGTGAGTAGGATGAAATTCAGGGATATTCTGAGCCCTTTAAGTAATTCCTCTGTGAAATACGGTATCACATCTATTAATTTATTCATTAAAATGGCAAGGCTTGATATTTTTTTTATTTGAAGCACTTCAACCAAAAAGGAGACTGTGCTCCTACCAAAACCAAAGTGCAACTGTTATGGCCATCCTAGACACTGCAAAAATATTTCTTTCTTTATGCCAGAAAGAGAATTCCAAACTAGTTTCCAGAGATTCTGCTGGCTTGTGATAAGAATTCCAGACAAGGAAAGGCTACTTACATCATGAGAGGCTTCTGTCAAAAGACTGAAAGGACTGTTTCAGATTCCAAATTGGTAACTCCTTACTTATCTCACCTTTGCAGTAACATTTTTTAGGTATTTTAGGTAGAACTGGAGAAGGCATTTTACTCTAAAGAACTTCAATAATCACAAGAAAGATAGACCTTCACCTCATATTTTAAATGTTTGAACAGTTTAAGGCAAGTGATGAGACCCAAACAATACTGCAAAACAGTGCATGAGATTGGAACTAGGGAAATAAAAATAACAATTTCATTCTTTTCATAAACACAGTGATATCAATAGAGGTTAAATGGTAAATTAAAAATAAAAAGATATTCAGGAATTAAATCAGACAAGTTTCAATTGCAGGCTGCCTAACTTTCTAACAGAGATTACCTTGCCAAATATTTTTACTGAATCCAGTCTGCCAGATCATCTAGCAGAAAGTCAGAGACATGACAAGATCTGATCTTGAATTTATTTATTATTCATCTGGAAGCTATAGGTTTACTAGTTTACCACAATTATATTCCATCTGGGACTAAGTTCCTCAGGACAGAATAGCATCTGCATGAGCAAGATAAAGCAAAACTGATAAGTGCTGCTTTCCTCACAGCCTTGACACTAAACAAGCCATGTGAAGTCAGATACGAAAACAATCCCTATCACAGCAATGGTCTTACACTGTCAGATATGTAAGGGATGCTTTCAGGAAAAGAATCAGCAGTGAAATAACTCCCAAAAACCACTTTCAGAGAAAGAGCCATGCAACCTCCAAGAACCAAGAGCGAGAGCCAAGATATGGGGGACTAAATGAATAAACTGTCCTCAACTGAGCTGAACACAGGCCAACTCTGGCTCTTCACAACAAAGTCTTCCACCCACAGCTCTCTCAGCTAATTTCCAAGACCCTCTAAGTCTTGCAGAGGCTTTTTTTATCTACTTGATTCAATGTACTATCTGCTAAAAGGAAAAATATGCTGGAGAAATAAAACTATTATTTTATATCACAATGAAGAAACAGAAACAATCAGTGGGGAAGTGAGGGAACTATGTAGCTGCAAGAAAACAACATTTTGTTAACACACTTGAAAAGTGCTTTCATGCAAGAAGTCAGAGGAGCACCATGCCACAAAGGCACAAAAAAGTAAATATTTGATGGAGTGTAGAGCCAGGACAACAGGAAACTTGAGCAATTTCTGGAAAAACTTTTAGGAGCAAGATCTCTTCCAAAAATTCCCAAAGGAATGTAATGACAGTTGTCCCACAGAAACTTGTGAAGTATTTTCAAGATTTCCGATAAACAATAAAGAACTGCTATTATAATTTATAATAGCAGGTTGGAAGGAAACCTGCAATATGATGTGCAGCACCTACAGAGCAGACCACCTTCTGCTAGTATTATTATAAAGATTACGTAAAAAATCTCATCAATGCCCCTAGAAAGTGCAGTGTACTCCTACTCAGGTAGCCTGTGAAAAGTTTCCCATATTCAAAAGCTCAAAGCAAAAGTTCAGCTGAGAAAAAAAAATATATATATAATGGACATTTCAAATAATTTCTTTCAGAATGAAATTTTTCCTTCATTTTGTTTCCTCAAAAGAAGCAAATGTGAGAAAAGCATGAACAAAATTCTAATGTAAAGACAAACAGATTGCATTTTTTTAAGGGGAAAGGAGAAAGAAACCTCTACATATTTTTGTGCACAAAACAAATTGTTGAAACACCAGAGTATGACATCTAAATAATACTAAATTGTCATATAACATTCAAGCTACAAGATGCTGAGCATAAACTGACAATTCTACCTTGGTCAAAAATAAGATTTTTTTTATAAAGTATTTTAGAGTCCGGTCAGATGATCTCATGTAAACAATCAAAGTTGTTTAAAAACTTGTTCATCCTCAAACTGGAAATTACTATTCCTTAACAATATATCATAGCTGAAAGAAGGAAAAATGTCACCAGTTCACAACAGTAATAAGCAAAATGAATTGGCTGCAATGATTCCTGCAAATGAAACCACAATGCAATGATAGATTTGAGCCTTTCTAGCATCATAAGAAGGTTATTTTATTTTCCTGATCATCCCCCTAACCTTCCTCTTCCTCTCTGCTATCTATCTGGAATTCATCTTTCTTGAAGCTGGATGACTGCATGTCAGACGGGACCTCAGAGAGTTCATAAAAATATTCCCCAATTTCTGTAACAAATCTCTCTCCTGATACATTTTAGTATCAGATTTTCTACAGCCACATTTTATTGGTGACTAACAGCAATCCTCTAACACACTATTATTACCTTTACCTAAACCTTTATACTAAAAAGTTCTGGCTTTTTTTTGTCCAGAGGGGCATAATCCTGCATTTTGTACTACCCTAGCTCATCCATTTTCCTCACTTCAGAATTCAGGATCATCACCAGGGACCCCAATCTCAGGTGTGGGCCTCCAAATTCTGGCAAGCTGAGCAATGGCAAGATGAAATAAGCCTCATTGCAGTATCAGGTCTTGAGATGTTTTACCAAGATTTTTGCCAACCTGATCTTTCCTCTCCCTGCTATCTCCACTGCTCCTCTGTTAGCCAATATTTAACCACTTCTACCACTCTTGGACTGAAGCATGCCCCACCTGAACATGGTAGAGCATGGAAAGCCCTCCTGAGATTCAGCTAAATTAGGCATTATGTATATTTGTTGTTTAAAGATTAGTAGTCTTATCAAAAAAAGATACTGTTTTAGCCTAATTTAGCCAAATTCATAACCAAAATGGATGCACAGTGGTTCTCTAAAACTGAAAAGGTTTTTTTTTACACCAGAGAAATTAATCTTTGATAGCAAATCCAAAGGAGAATAATCAGAATATGTTTTTGCTTTAGACATAAATGGATTTTTACAATTTGTTCAAGCTTGCTATCCTGTCTGGGAATGGGAGTGGTAAAATTCAGTTCTAAATCCTATGTTACCAATGAAGTTGCAAACTTTGGATTTTGTTCCAAAAATATCACCAGAATTCCTGCTTTTTCAATTGATTATGTTCAAAAGATTTCTGTTGAAATTTTCTGGACTTGAAAGTGTGTCTTTGAAATACTTCTAGGATTGAATCTTCTAGGATTTCAACCCTTTCAACAAAGATTATCCTTAAGTATAAAGATACAAACAATGGTGGAAATTATTTTCCAAACATGCTACAGAAAATATGGAAGAAAAATTCATTTTAAAAAATACTATTTTATCATTCATAACATTCTTTTTTGTGTATATAGTAGATACATTTTCAGTTTATTCTTTTTAGTCTATATATAAATAGTACATATATGTATACATATATATTCGTGTATATGCATATTCATGTATAAACAAATATTACTGCTAAAAAAATCAGGGTATAAATAATTTAACACAGAAGGAGAGGCTACATGAAATCAGATTTACTAGTCACAGGAATGAAACTTGAGTATGAAAATTCATTACCCAATCTCTGACAGCTGACATTAACGTGAAGCCTTATAAATCTGCCCTTTAAGAAAATTCTAAAATTAAATAAATAAATAAAGCACTATTCCTCATCTGTTTTTCTTTTCCTGGAAAGCATTCTGAAAGTAATCTTTTTCCCAGACATGGATAATTCTGCACATGGGTGAAATTCTGCTCCTTTTTTCAATCTCCTCACAAGACTGAGAAAACAAAGATACATTTCAAGAAACAAGACAATGCCAGGACACAAAAGGAATCTTAATGTAAAGTTTAGCATATGTTAACTACATAGGATCCTGCACTGCACTATGTAAACTTAACTGTATTTATCAACATATAAGAGTATCACAATACCATCTCTCAAGTGGAAGCAAAGCAAAAAAACAAAACCAAAACCAAACCCCCAGAAAACCCTCACCTTTCAAACCAGTAAGTTATAAAAGACATGTGAAAGAAGTCCTAATACTTGTTTCTGCAGCTGCCAAGCTGTCTTAAACAATTTAGTGTCCAAGTACCCCTTTAATAAGGATGTTTCCTAAGAAGTGCAGTTGGCTGGCAGACAACAGCAACTACATAAAATCTAATGAATTTATTAAACTTACATCTACTTAACATTGCATTACAAATGCATATCTTTGAATATATAGGTGTATTAGCCTCTTTGATTTCTACTTCTATAAAAAACAGGGGAGTTTATGCCTATCATTCCTGAAAATTAAATTCAGGACAGCAAAGTCAGCCTGTGTTCTTCCTGCATGTGTTATACCCCCAGTAATACCTCACCAGGCTGGCTGTAAACTTGTGCAGATGCAATTAAGTGCCTCTGTAACTGAAACTTTCTAAACCCTTGAATTATTTATGCAAGAAGAAACATAACCTTCTATCCCTCATTCATCTCTGTACTGGACTGCAAGACCTAACAGAGGACTGAAAAAATTATTTTGTGAATTATATATAGATGCTATTTTGTATGTCAACCAAGTATGAAATTGATCGCACAGGGATAAAATAAAGCAGTCTCCACACTTTCTTGTGATTTCTTTGCATATACATACAAATTTTTAAATTGTATATACACATATGTATAAATATTTAATTTCTTCAACCACTGAAATTATACCATTAAGTATACTCTTAACTGGATGGTTTTCCATTTTCTACATCTTAATTCCAAGTACTTGTCTAAAGATCTAAACTGGCATCATTATCCTAGGAACATGTAACACTAAATGAATCTAGGAATAATAAAATGCTTTGACCTTAACAGGCCTCTTGTACCAAAAACCTTTAAAAGTGTACAAAAGATTGACTTCAGGTAATCCCACTCTTTAACATAATCTATTATTTTTCATATGAATAAGAGTTCTCTGTCAGCACAACTGCTGGTTACAATTAATAATAGTAAATTATGCTAATTTTATATATTCATATTTCTCCTGTGAGTTAAACAACATTAAGCATGCACGGAACACAAAGATGCTCTTAATTAGCCTAGAGGTCACATGCTATAAAAATCATTGAGCCACTTAAAAAGAGGAAACTTTGAAACAAAGGCAGGATCATGAGTTTGCAGGTACAGTTCTACAAAAAGAAAAATGTACATTATATATCAAACCTTAGCCTTTAAATAACAGCAGCAGTCTTGCCCTGGTCAAGTTTTCAACACTGGGTGGCAACCCTCAACACTGGTCTAAAACTTTCATGTCTTATTCAGAAAGAAGTTTATTCAGGATTTCTCTCAAGCATGACACTGGTTGAGAAAGCAATTCAGACAATTGTACATCACACAAAATTTCCAGTCTTTCTCTTTTAGCTTTTAATGGCAGGTGCCTGATTATGACACTACAACAAATACCTTTGAAGTGTTTAACTTATGAACACAGTTAAAGGAAAAGAAAAACAAAATCCTAAATACGCAATTCATAAAGCAGCATATTTTCCTTAATTAATTTTCTCAACATTTACAATATCTTTACTAATTCTCTGTAACTGGATATATTCTGGATCCATTCTCAGAGAATCTGTGTAGAATAAACATTTGAAACATCTTAAAGACTAACTAAAACCATCTTTCTACTACACTGCAAGGCAAATGATTTTTGGATGTTTTGCATTTTTATGCTAAATAGTGCAGCTGCAACTGATAAAACCAATCAAGCTAATTTAAGTCAATCTTGTCCAGGAGGTTCTCATCACTTGTGTAAAAATGCTCTCACACTCACTCAAAGACTTTACCACAGCAAGTATCTCCCCCACACTCAAATTTTGATACCTTAAAATCCCCTCTGCATCTTATGCAACAAAGAAAAGAAAATATAATTCTTATGGAATATGTATAGTTTTACACTACAAATCAAACTTCTATGTTTCATTTGAATACGAACTTAGATTGTTAGAACCACTTGAGCACAAATATGACCCATCCCACTGCAGCACCACTGTACCTTTAGTGCACATGAAGGCACTGGGTCAAAGGCAAAGTAAACTTGCGGCACTGAGAATGCACAACTGTTACCCTCTAATACATAATCTGGATCACATTAGTGAGATCATATGTTTTGAATTTAGTTTTTGATTTATCAATATGGCACATCACAGCTGCCATCCTGAGTTCTCTCTCAGCTGCTGCATTTGACATTTTAAATGATGATAGTTTATATTTTTAAATTTTGCACTATTGCCACTACATCTTAAACCCATGAAACTATAACAACCATGCAAGAACTCTTTCTGAGATGGGCAAAATCCAACATTACAGATCTGAAATCTGTGTTTGATTCTTACCCATTTGGCCAATCCCCATGTGCATGTAACTGTAGACACTTTTCAGCCAGCTCAAAAATAATGAAATAAATAAAGAGAGGAGTATGCCATGTCCTTATTCCTGCTCCCTTGGAGATGATTATGGGGTTCTGGCAGTATCTGGAGATGGAAGGGCATGAGAAGGCAGGGCCAGACTCTTCTCAAGGGAGCACTAGGCAGGGATGAGACAAGTGGAACATGGAAATTCCATCTTGACATAGGGAAAACATATTTTTTGTTTGGTTTTTGTTTTTTTTTTTTTTACCACAAGCTTGGTTCAACTACTGAAGCAGATGTCTAAATAGGTTATGGAAAATCCATCCCTGAGGTATCCAAAACTTGGCTGGATGCCATCCTGAGCAACCTGCAGTAACTAAAACCTACTTAGATCAGAAGCTTGGGCTGGACAACCTGTAAGCAGGCCTGACATCATCCTGTGAAGCACCCAGAGCCCAGTCCTCCCTGAGGATTTCCCCATGGGCACACAGCAAAGGATTGAGTATGAAATGGCACACATAAGAGAGAGTTAGAAGGTCCCAGAACTCCAGCTATCCTGTAATTTTGTTCATAAGGTAAGTGGTGAGAACTTATTGTGAACCTGAGCTTTTACCATCCTTTACACAATGAAGTTGAAGATGATCCCTCAAGGCTTCTACTTGCCTAAAAACCATTAGAACTACTACAGAAAGGATTATTGAAAAAGAGAGTTTGCCAGTAACTGCAAAAGATGAATACTATAATAAAAAATGCTTAATTATCCAATGAACATAAACACAGGGAAACAGATTTCAAAACAAACTATCAGCAACCCATCAAAAATACAGCTTTTCTTGGGGAGAATTTACCCAGAAATTCATAAATCCACACCAGTTATTACAAATCACCTTCTTGTCTGTCATGTATCTGGAAATGGCTTCCAGGATTATTCCTTCTTTACTATGACCTTTCCATGGATCAATATAATCAATGCAGTTCCCTGCATCCTCCTTCTTGCCTTTTGTAAGACATTGGCTTTCTCCCAGTTCTCAGAAACCTCTCCCAGTTCCCACGACTTTCCAAGGATAACTGACACAATGCCACCAGCCCTTGTAGGTGCATTCCAGCAGGGCCAAGGCACTTGTGTGTGTCTGGGTTCTTCAAATATCCCCTGAGCTGATCCTCCTCCATCAAGGATTACTTTACCTGGCACAGGACTTCTGTAGTGGTTTCAGAGACCTGGGGTTGCTGAAGGTTGGTCTTTCCAGTAGTGATCAAGGTGAAAAAACTCAGTACCTGGGCTGTCTCCATCTCCTTTAGGATCAGATTTCCCCTCCCATTCATCAGTGACCCCATATCTTCCTTAGTCTTCTGCTATTGCTGTGCCTGTAGAAATCTTTCTTGTCCTTTGTATCTCTTGTTACATTCAAGTCCAGATGGGCTTTGTCTTTCTTAACCCTAAACCTGATTCTCAGAGAGGGTCTCCCTGTTCCTCCCAAACACTTGTGCCTGCTCCCACCCACTGTGTCACTCATTTTCATTTAGCTTCATAATTACAGAAGGAGAAATGCTGATTTTGATTATACAAAATTGATCATTTATAAAAATGCATGGTAGCAAAATACTCTCCTCTATTTTTAACAATTCCTGAAAGCATTCTTTATCCAGGAAAAGCATACATCATTTAAGCTTATCCTCTCACTAGGTATGTGACAGCACGCTTCAAACTTTATGACAGAAGGTGACACAAAGTAGAGTGGAGCCTGCTGCCAGACTGCTGGCACACAGAATCCCCCTGGAAGAGAAAAAGGTAACAGAGGCCACTGGCACCTCAGTGCAGAGTGGCCTTGACTTGTGTTTGGCTCAGAAGCCAGCTCAGCTGCAGGGCTGAGCACAGCCATGAGCCACCAATGCACACGGGTCTACGTCAGGTCTGGCAAAGATTTCCTGCCTGATTTAAAATGAGTTTATTTGGTCCAATGGCACTTCTCCTAGGAATGGAGGGCAGGTTGACCACACGTGTGCCTGTCTTTATTTGTAGCCTGACACTCGGCTGGATAAACTTCATTATGTTTTTGGTTATGCTTAAGAAAAGTACTGTCAATTGTTTCCAGTCTGTTGCAAACATAAACCTCCAAGCTGTATTAAATATGTACTATTGTATTTACCACAATGTTATGAAATCATGCATAAAATCCTAAAATGGGATAAAATAAAGGGAACGTGTCTTCCCCTCCTCCCCTTCCCCCCAACTTCTGGCAACATTTCAAAATAAACAAGGAACCAAACCAATGCTTCTATTGAGAGGTCAACCAGCATCTGAGTCAAGGGAAGATAAAACTGGCCTAAAACAAAAATAAACATATTATTTACTCAGAGGAAACCAATTTTCTCTTACATCACATATGCAGAAAGATTAAATGGCTCCAAAATGCAATATCTTAGTAATTACCTGCGCTTATTAAGCAAGAAAATGGAATTCTTTTGCCTGAAAGAGTAAATCAAAATTTAAACTTGACTAAAAAATTAAATCAATAGTAAAAGAAAAGATTACTTTATTGTAACTCAAATAATGTGGAACTGACTACGTATTGAGGAGAATTAAGATTTCCATCTTTTATTCCCACACATTCTGATCTCAGAAACCTTATTGCTCCTGACATAGATACTCAAAGACAGAAAAGAATGTGGAACCATGACACAAAAATCCATGTTCTGTTTGAAATTCAGTGTAGCAGGGAGTCCTTTAACAACTGTGCACTATGTTATGTTTTAGAGTTCCAAAACATGTAAAAGATCAGTGAAGTGCACTCTGGAGCTCAAATATACCTGAGCACAACTTTGTCTACAGTTTCCTGCTTTGCCCAGTAAGGACTCTGCTTATTTGTACATGATTTTGCTATTTATCTAAATGTAAAGGTGAAAGATGAGCCTCCAGTATGAATCTTTCCAGCAGTAATCCATCTTCCATGCAAGCCCCGACCAAAGAATTACTTCTGTTACACTGGATATGGCACACAGGCATCATGAACACTTGTAGAAAATAAAGAAAAAAGAATCTTAGCAATTCCTATTGCTGTTGGTAGTAATTGCTACTAACAATTCTCTTATTTTATTATTTCTCCTAAGTTTTAAGGCAAAATTTGTGTCCTCCATGCAGAGTATTTCAATGACAATGTTCCTCCAAATTTACAACTGAAAAACACTAAATATTTTGGAATAGAAAGTGACTTTCTCTGGCCTTGCTACAAAAATGCTTTAATTTCAACCACAAAGAGTACCTATATTTTGAAAACAGAAAAATATTATTTATGCAAAAGATTAGGAATCCATAGAAATAGGCAGATATAATAGATACTGATTTTAATTTCAATTAGGGATTATAGGAAAACTCTCTATTTATAAATACTATAATCTTTTCCAGAATCCAAATTAGTGTTGTTCCAACAACATTCAGAACAATAAGTGATACAGCATAAAAGTAATTAACTAATGGAAAGTATTTTAAGTATTTTCTTGGAACTTCAACAGTTTAAACAGTTTAAAGGGGAAAACAAATATGCAGTGAATGTGAGCCCGAACTGTTTTTATTTACACACTCCTCAGTCTTTCCCATCCTCTACTGATCTTGTGCCTGATCTCACAGCACAGGGCAGCTGGAAGAAAGCAGTCTTTAATAGATAAGAAACAGCTGTTATGCTTGTTTGACCTGAGGAAGAATTTGAAAAACAAAAGTAAAAGGACATGAGAATGAAAAGAGTCCTCATAAAGCAATACTTGCAGAATTGCTCCAGCCTATTTCCAGCCAGCCCTGCTAACAGCATCTGACATGCACCTTGCTTGTATCAAACTTACCTCCACTGAAAGGCAGAAGAAAAAGGGGAGCAAAGGCAACAGTGCTTCACTAGCCCTTTATGAATGTCTACAAAATCAACCTTTTTTAAAGGAAAATTATTACTCAATGAGGGGGGGACCAACACCACACATTAAAAAAATGTCAGAATTAAGATTTGCCTCTACAAATACAGTCAGATTGCTTATGTTAAAACAGGCAGCCAGATGAATACTACAATAACACAAATCAAAGCATCCTTATCCATTTTATTCCATCTTCTGATCTACTTCTCAATCCAACTTGACACAAGTACCAACATTTTCAAAACTCTAAATACTTAACCTGTAAACCCCAGATTTTATCTTGTTAGGTCTTAGTTTTACCATACTTGGACATATTTCTGACACAAATTGTAGCAGAACTCTACTGATTCAGACAATGTTTAAGCAGCTCTATACATGGGCACAGATGTTCCTGTCCCAGTGCTCTTATGTAACAGCATCTTCTACAGCTCCCCTCCACAATTTCATGCTCTTTTTTCACTTATTTCTGACTGATTTAGTAGAATGCCTCTTTTTCTTCTTTAGATTTATTCTTAATGCTTGTCAAAAATGTCCTCTTGTTTCCTTGCAAATACTTTTACCTTCAACAATGACAAATCTTTCAAAAATTTTCACAGACTGCATTACTTGATTTTAAGTGTGGAAAGTACTGGAAAAATGTAAAATATTATGAAATTATATCATGTTATCACTTGGGACATGAAGTGTAGAAGTTCTGTTTTCCTGAGCTGATCTTATATGAACACTTCTCTAAATATTAGCAGGTTACTTCTGAAACCACTAATCTTACAGAAGCTTAAATCCTTTCACTTTCATTGTCCACTGTGATACCAAGAACTAGAAAATTCTTTCCTTCTAAAAGTTAAACAAGGGGAAAAGGAAGAAAGCAAACAACTCACATCACATAGCCAGAAAGGAAAATATTATTCAAAATCCTACCAAGAAAATAATCAAAAAGCCATATGAGGTCTACTGTCAGTATAAGCATCTCTAAAGATTTCTGGATGACCACAGCTGCAGAAGTTTTTTCATTCCAAATGGACCATAATCCTATTTTAAATTCAGCTTCTGTTGTAAGCATGTTTTTTTTTTTTTTCCTCAGCAGAAACAGAAGAAGGCTGAGAATCCATCTTTGCACCTTCTACACTTTGAGTGTTTGGGTTAAGACCAATTGTGAGTTAAGGACTGTTACCAGTGTTAGGAAGAGGACATTCTGAAAAATGAAATCACAAATTTAAGAAGTCTAAGTGGCTCTAGCCTTTTCTCTCCAGTCGTCTCTTAAGCAGAAAACCCAAAAATTATGCAAAACTACTTCAATAATTTCTCCATGCACTTCATCACTATAGCAATAAGTGCAAATCATTAACTGTTTCAGACTGGTTAGTATTACATCTACTGGTTATTCTGCTAATTACAACATTTCTGTGTTCCCCTTGGGTCTGCATCTACCTGGTGAAATTTCAATGCTGTTTTGAAGTGTATTTTTCTTTGCATTTCTTGTATATGGTGGCACTACACCAGGATCACAACTAGGCCCCTTTAGATCAATCACAATTTAAGCAATAGTTAGGGTACACAAAGAATCATTTTTGAAGCAATCCTACCCAAGTTCCTCTTCAAACATGTCCAGTTAAAGCAAAGCATTTAAATTAGTAGCTAAGAGTACTAATATTTTTCTAATTATTTCCATCCACTAGTGACTTATCAGAGTAAATTTTGCTCGGTTATAAAAGCCCATTAAAGCTGTCTAACTGAATATTGTTTTCAGTGGCAACAAGGTAATTTTCTATAAAACTAGGAACTGGGGTGGTGGGCAGGAGGGAACTACACTTTAATTTTCTCTTTAATTCAATAAAATAGATGAAAATGAGAAGTGTTTTGACAGTAAGATAAATCTAACATTCATCAAACTATTTGTGCCAAATGAGTTGCATGAATTCTTTACACACCAAATACACAGTCCATTCTTTCTACTTTCCCATTTTCTCTTTACCTTTGTTTTCCTGCCTCTGGACACTACTTTCTACAGGCCCAGCAAATGGAACTCTACACTTTCAGCCACCTTGCTCAGAAACAGAAAATTCTGTTTCAATTTCTTTGAAATTAAAATGATGGTGTCCCCGTAACAAAGAATATTCAAAATAATAATGAAGAATGGATTCAGTCAAGGGGGATGGGGTTGTGTCTATAAGATGTATCAGGTATTTGAGAGAGCTTCATTTATGGTACCATAAAGCCACTGGAAAATGAGTCTTAGGAGGTCACAAGCGCAACGTCCAGCTCAAAGCACCGAGATCTGGAAATCAGACCAGGCTGTTTGATGCGCCTCTGAACAGTCTTGAAATCAGAATCCAACCGGCAGATAGACACCAAAAGAAAAAACAAAAATGAAAAGCCTCCCAGATTGCTTCACAGTTTACTTCTGTTTAGATACAGCATTTTGCTAACCTATGTGTTCTTTCAGCTTGACTCTGAATTTACTGCTCTGCCACCACATTCCTCTCTGAACAGTCATAGGGTTTACAAAACGTGGCTGCTGCACAGAAACTGAAATGTCTGGCACATTCCACCTGAGACAAAGCTGCACTTCAAATGTGGAACCTTTTTTCAAGAGAGAAGTGGACAGCTGCAGAGTGACAGCAAAGGGTAGCCTGGTGTCCAGAACAGTGCTTTGTGCCACAGGTGATCCTCCCTTCGCACGCACAGCACATCCACCAGAACAATGCCCTGGCAGCAGAGCAAAGAGACCACACTGAAAGATCTGGCCCAGCCTGATTTGAAACAAGAAAAATCACAAAACAATAGAAAAACACAATTTGAAAGTAAAACTCTAACTGAGAAAAACAAAAATGTGAGAGTGAAATAACCGTAGTTATACCATTATTGTTGTAAAATTAAAAGCAGATTTACATTTCAAGAAATATCAAATATCAACATTGTAATAGAAAGAAAAATAAAGCTTTTTTAGTCTTGTTCCAAGTATTTTGTGCTGTCTGCTTTTATTTGCTCTTTATGCAAACTAAGAACTGCCAAGAAGTCAATCATTTCACAACCCTTCTTTATAAACAGATTTGTTTAAACAAAAAAAGCAGATTGCAATAAATAACTACTATAATCACCCTTCTTCTCAATTTTTGTTAGGTTTTCTATATTAATATGTGTATGCTGAACACATCAGTTATTCAGTTACAGTACAGACTTTACCTATTTTTCTAATCCATTTCCTCCATTGACAGGACTATGCTCACAATTCACAAAACTTCTTTGTAGACATTTACTTATTTCACAGTTCATTAACCTTCAAACAGCACACCTGCCAGTTTGCAGGTGTGTTATCTAAAGCAATGATACACTAAGTGCTAAAGCATGTTTGTGTCAGAAATGCTTATGAAATGAATGTTTTTCTCCACTGAGCTACCCAGCTGAGTTGAATTTATTTGCATCAATTTATAATAAGTTTTTTTCCTGATGGTAAGTGCAGTAGTTAAGCATCAGTCACTGCAAATACACACAAAAAAGAATCAAACTGCCTACCACTTCTTTAAGTATACAAATGGCCATGCTTAATATTTTTAAATAATTGAAAAGGATTATTCACTCTTTAACTTCTTTCCTTCTGCAGTAAAACTACAAGGCTTCATTTAAAAATTAACATCTTTTAACAGCTTTTTCACACAGCAGGGAAAACCTCATCAAGTGTCGTATTTTTCCTTTTAACAGTTCTCTGTGGAGCACAGCGACATTTTCAGTTTTCTGTGGCTGGACTAGCCTTACATTGGCTCATTTTCATCTGACCTCAGGGTTTTCACATCATTAATAAAGAGATAATCAAAACAAAGGGTATATACATTAGGGTAGGAAAATTTTGCATAGTTTGGCACTATTATCATAGATGACCTTAAAAATGGAACAAAATGAAATGCATGTAGCAGAGGTGGTGAACCTTCTAAGGACTGCTTCCAAACATTTTGCCTACTGGCAGCAAACCATTTTCAGACCTCCCAACTCTGGCCACCGTGATAGTTACTGCCGTATGGGGTTTATTTCTCTTTGTTTCAGCTGTCAAAAAAAACTTCAAGTGATAGCTTTTTAAGTCAACTAAACACATCGAAATCAAAATAAAACACTGACATCACTGGGACAACAGAAACACCGCTCAAAAAGAACATTGTGTTTACATTCTAGGCTTGTTTACCAATGGTTTTAACTTCTTTCACATTATGTCACAAAGTGCCATTGCACCTGAAACCTGATCAAAAACTAATCAAAAAAATTCAAGTGCCCTCTTATTTCTGATGATCTGGTATAACACATGCCAACCAACTAAATCTGCTAGTCATGCCTCAATAGTAGTCAGTATTCTTCAGGATGAAGATCATCATAATTCTGCTTACACTTCATTTCTTACTGTTGAAACCAACTGTGCAAGCTAGAGCTCAAACTTAAACTACACTTTTAAAGCTGTAATATTTTTCTGAGCTAAATTTCTAAGTTATCATTAAAATTTTAAACATGAAATTATACCCCCAAAAAATCCATTCTACTGAATAACAAACACTGGTAGAATTTGCCAAAAAATAGAGTGAAACCAATTAACTTCTAGGAATACATGAACTACAAAAAAACTGTTACAACAACATGTTACTTCTAAGCTTCATGCCCTACACTACACCTGGCTTGTAAGAACCAGGTGGGTAGGTGGAGGGGTGGCTATCAAGTGGAATCAGGACACTCCAGCAGAACCAGCACTGCATCCCAGGGGTTAATACTGCATCCAGTCCTGTTCCATGGCTTCATTCATGATCTGGGCAATGGGGTAGGGCGCAGCCTTAGCAAGTGTCCTGGTGGAAAAAACGTGGAAAGGGCAACTGATACACCAGAGGGTCGTGCTGCTGTTCAGAGGGATCTTGACAAGCTGGAGAAATGTGCTGACATGAACCTCAAGGAGTTCAGGGAAAGGAAAAGTCCTGAACTAGGAGACAAACAATGCCAAGCACCCACACATGCTGGAGTTCACTCAGCCGGAAATCAGCTTTGCAGAAAAGGACCTCGGGGTCCTGGTGGCCATGATGGTGAACACCAGCAACGTGGCCCTGCAGGGACACACTAACAGCACCCTGGGCTCATTAGGGGTTTAGGGAGCTGATCCTTCTCCCTCTATCAGTCACTGCTCAGGCCACACCTGAGAGATCATGTCCAGCTCTGGGCATACTGAAGACAGCCCAGTGAAAGGCCATAAAGAAACTAAAGGATTAATTAAGGGCTTTATTAAAGCATTGGAGCATCTCTCAAATCACAAAAGTCTGAGAGAGCTGAGCTGTTTAGCCTAGAAAAGTGAATGGGGCATCTTATCACTGTGTATAAATATCTGAAGGAAGGCTGTAAAGACAGAGCCAGACTCTTCAGTGGGAGGACAAGATGCAATGGGCACAAACTGAAACCCAGAGGTTTCCCTATGAACATTGGAAACACGCACACTGACCCATGTGGCCCAAAGAGGTTCTAGAGTCTCATGCCTTGAGATATTTAGGATACATCTGGGTATGGTCCTGGACAGCTGGCTCTAGGTGGCCCTGCTCAAGCAGGGGGTTTGGACCAGATTAGCTCCAGAGCTCCATTCCCTTCAACCATGACATGATTCTGTGACTCACATCCCATTGCATCATACACAGCTGCTTCAACAAAACGTTAAGATAACCTGCAGAGTACCATTAAGCTAAATAATAATAAAAGGCTTCTTATGAAATAACTGAAAGCCTGTGGAGGGTTTCTTTTATTACAGGATTTACTATGCTAATTTAATTACAACAAGGTGATTACAAAGTAATCCTATTTAGGCAGGAAGTTCACACTGCAACTCTGAACACCTTACTCAGCACTGGATTAGAACTGCCTTTTGGTGGTTACTTTCACCTCCAGAAAGAAGCACTTCAAGGCAAGTTATGAATATGTTTAAGGACACAAGATCATACAAAAACTATTCTACAAATAGTGTAGACACGTAGAAATAAAGGTGTGTGGCTTAATGCAGGCCAAATTGTTATTAGCTTTCCTCATCTGGGAATGACCAACAACAATAGTTTGTACAGTACAAAATTTCTTCCCTAATGACTTCCACCTGCTGGAAGGCTGCCAGTTGCCCTGCATCTCCTGCAGCTGCTTTCCCATCTGCTGCTGGAAGCAATTGCCCTCCCTTTAGATAAGACCTGAGGCCTGGAGATGGATGATACAGCTGCTCTAAGCAACAAAAAATCTCCTCCCAGTTCCCAGAGACCCAAACCTGCTGTGTCTAGAAGAACTGGACTGCTACCACGGCACAGCCTAGGCCTGATCATGTAAAAGGTTCAAGCTCAACAGCCTTGTGCAGAAACTGAGAAGAGGAATTAGATTCCTGTCAGAAGCCAATTGTTTCTCCACCAGGATTGCAGAAGCCCAGCAGCCCCTCATCCAGAACACTGTCATTCAGTTTTTGTACCACTGCCCATCAGCCAGCCAGGTTGTAACACACTGAATGCAACAGCCAGCCAGGTTGTAACACACTGAATGCAAAGCAGTGTGGTAAGGGATAAGGAATTCCAATCAGTGGAGAACCAATGGAATTCATCACCATCCTCAGAAGTATGACAGGTCACACAAGCCTTGCAAAACAGATTTGCACAGCCCAGGATTTAAAACACTCAGCCTTTCCTACTCAAATGCTAGATTGACATCATTGGAATTTCTGGAGCCTTTATCCTTGTTCTGTTACGATTACTTTGTATTATACACACATGATGGTTGGCCCATAAAACACAAGCTGGAAATGCCAAATTTCATCTGCAAAAAGGGATAATAAAAATCTCAGAAATATTTACTTCCTGTTTCCACAAGAAGGATGAGTTTAAGCTATTTCTTTTCCTAGAGTTTTGCTAGCTAAACATTTGAAACATTCTATAAGATTCCTGTATACCTTAAATAATAGACTTCTCTGAATAGAAACTATTTGCTCTGTATGGCTAAATTCCACAGGTATTTGTTTCCTGAAAGAAACACACACATTAAAAATAAAATTGTGACATATTAATAGCAATCAATCTAATCAGTATTGTGTGCTCCAAGCCTATGAAGTTTTTTAAAACACCAGGAAAATAGTTAATGCACATGTTAAACACTGGATTTACATATTCCCTTAAATTTGACAACCACCTCAAATGGGTATTCCATTTTTTATCCATATTTTTATCATCTGATTTTGTCGATAAATAATTAATACATTAGTCTGTTTTAAATTACTCATAATTTAAAATAAATGTTGACTGCACTTGAAAAAAAATAACCAGAGATGAATAATATGCACCTTTCAATAGGTTCCCTTAAAAATACATTAATAGCTTCATCCTTCAGAACAGAAATACACAGAAGTAAGGGAGCATCAATCAGAACAACCAGAACAGAAACTCAGTCACCTAACAGATGAGGAATCAGGTCATCATATCACAGCAATCAAGTCATTAAGGTCCACCTCCCCCCACTGAAGCCAATGAGAATTAGACATAAACATCTTCTTAAAAGGCAATCATAAGCACTTAAAGAAAGTTGTAGAATGAGAGCTAGTGTACTACCAAAATTATATATACACCAAATACATCAGCATTAAAATTGTTTTAGATTATTCGTTATTCTTTTACAACTTTCCTGCCACACAGACTTGAATCAAACACATCAAAACCTTGATACTGGCCATGAACTCAATATTTCTATTGCATTTCATGAATAGGAAATACAATACCTCTGTCTGAAGTATGGCAGCTCTCTGTTCTTTGGCAGTAAGGGACTCTTTAAGCACTTCAATGTGTTGCTTGCAATCTGAATTCTGATTGCTAAGGGTTTCAAGCTTAGTTTGTAAGGCAAGAAGTTCTGATTCTTTCTTTGAGAGTTCTTGTTTCAGTTGATCAATCTGCAGTGGGGGGAAAAAATTAGGTCATTAATTTTGTCTCCAATTCATAGCTCCACGGGATATCTGAAAGGTGTGAATGACCATGATATGACAAATCAGACACCTGTGAATTCTGGAAGAGAATTAAGGTTCAGACTTTTTACACTCACACCTTCAATTGTGTTTCTTGCAATTTAATGCACTCTGTCTAAGAATGAATGCCCTGTTGCTGCAGAAGTTAAAAGGAAAATCTTAAAGATGATTTAGTCTATAAATTCACCACGGACCTCACTTAAGTTCAAAGGCATGTATCCCATGTGAGGCAAGTCTGGCAGGACAGCAAAAATGCACAAGAAAAAAAGTGTTCATAAAAGCATAAATTCAGTCCTTCCAACAGCATGATTCCCATGACTTATCATTGGCCAGAATGAATCAGGAATTTTTTAGGAGTCTGATAAAGAAAAACCAGCATCTTAGGAGAGGAAAACAGAAAAGTGGACTTTTAACCTTACTCCTCTTCATGCAAATTTGTCGCTGCCCACCATCCCCACCTCCTATTTTTCTCCCTGGCAGTTCACATGGAATTCTCAGGTAGTAGAAAAGCCAAGCCAAGAAGACTAACTTAAGTCTGGGGAAAACATTATACAAAATTCCACACTATGAAAGGGCTCCGAGATTATAAAAGCTTATCCCAGAGGAAACAGCAGAAACACAATACTAAGACAGGGCTTCTGAATTTAAGTGAATTTAAGGTTCATCAGTAAATGTCATGGAATTATGATTACTCTCCTCTTTCCACAATGATAAATAGGAAGAATAGCCAAATAACACAAAATTGTGGTGGATTTAGAATATATTAATCAGAGCAAAGCACTGGACTATATACAGAATGATGTGTATAGGTGAAAGGATGGTGAATTAGGTGGCATATAACTACTCCTAAATTCCTGTGGTATAACACTGGTCACCAGCTGAATCCAGATGCATCACCTCATGAGGATTATTTGAAATAAAATGCCCCAGTGCATCTGCATAACTCAGAGAAACCACTTATTTTATATGAAGAGCTCTTTTTCACATCCCAACAGACACTTGGGATGCAAGAAATCTAGAAGTGGTAGATGGAAGATGATTCAAAAATCCCCAGGGAAAAAAAAGAATATCCACAGATCCCCAAGTTGATCCTACCCAACCACGTTCCAAAGATCCACATACTAAAAAATTTCATAAATTCAGTATTCTATGGTACTGGAAATATTTGCTGCTGATCAAAATGCTTCTATTTTGTTATACATTGCAAGTGCATACTTAAAAATTAAATTTAAAAGCAGTGATTCTTCCAACTACAGTCTGTATGCATGCCTTAATATACTTATTCCTTATTTCTTTTTATAAATCTTTTCATAATATGTTTACATCATTGCTTAAGCTGCTCAGATAGTCACCCATAAGCTACTGTATAGAATCAAGAATCTACCCTGGCACTAAAAATAAATCACCTTGAAGTCTGAAAATATCAAAATGAAAAAAGAAGCATACAAAAACCAGACATGAGGAAAGAATGCAATTAAAAGCTGCTAGAGAAAGCTTTCTCTGGAAAGCAAACCACCTTCCTCCATCCCTTGCCAGAGCATGTAAGCAAGTATGGCAACCAAGAGAAAATGGATAGAAAATGAACAATGGGAAAATCTGTCTGCAAGATACAAAGACAAAACGTGGATCTGCAGCCAATCTGAATTACATCACAGACTTTATATGAGATGCATGTGAACATCACAGATGCTTAATCTCTTCTAGAAACTCTTCCCCTTCTCTCCATGACACAACCCACACCCTGAGAAATAAAAAATTTTAAAAGGCTTTGCTTTCATTGCAGGTGTGTTCTTTGCGTTTTAGAAACAGAATCTGTTTAGTGTAAAGTTCTGGCTACAAGATCTACAAATTGTCAGGAGTTTAAAAATGTGTTACACCTCTCAAAAAAAAACATTAAGAGTTAAAACACAAACCAAATGCACAAAGATTGTTGAATAAATATGCTGATGTCCTTTTAAAATAAATTATCATGGTGGAAATGTACTAAGAGCTCCATTTTAAAAATTGCCACAAAAATAAAGAGTCATAACAAAAACCTATAAAACTTATATTAAGAAATTTCAGGCATGGGTATATTCACTTTTTTAAAGTTCTGCAGTATCTCAGCATGTAAAAAAACTAATCAAAGAGGACATGAAATAGATTGTTGCCTCTAGCAGATATGCAAACATTTTTGCTGTATCTGATGTGATGTGGAAGACCAACTGTCATGATTCAATGAAATCTCATGATCTCATATAATACAACAAAACATTTTTATACTGCATAAGGACTAAAAAGAAGATAACTTACAAGTCTGAACGTAAGTACTGTAGCACCAAAAACCTCCAAGTTTGTCCTCTGACCCTGACCTTCCCACTATCTCACATATTTCATATGTGTAATTTGCCTGTCACCACTTTTTCAACATTGCCCAATATGATCTTGCTTCACCTCCTTTCCTGAAACCCTAATTCCTTTTCCTTCCCTCTCAATTTACGATTCTGTCACCTCCTGTAATTTCAGTTCTTTAGAATCCATTAATTTTCCATTTCCAGAAAACCATAATGGGTGTTCTTCTGTTATTTTTTTCACACCAAATTCTTATGTGACATTATGTAGAGTAACCAGAAAACAAAGAGGAAAAAAATCCAAGCTTTTCTTCTGAATTTTTCACATTAAAATCAATGGGTTAAATCTTTAAATAAATAATTCCATTAAATGAAACTATGCTGATTAACACATCATAGGATTTGGTCTGATGACAACTGCTTTTTGAAGTGAAGGATTTAAGAAAAGGAAATGGAGCACCATGCAAATCATGTGCCTGCATACAGTAGATCCTACAAGTCTATCACTGGATTCTACAGGTTATGATGGTAAAGGTCTGGTTTTAAACTGATTGTTAAATTTCCAGGCCTACCCACACAAAAATAAAACTCTGTAGTTCTTTCCCTGTTTTGCTTTTTTTTCCCTAGAGGATCTCCTAGAACTTGCATGCTTCCTTCATCTAGTATAGAAAGCTCTTACATGCAGACTTTAACCACAGAGCACCGTATTACTGCTTTGTCAATACTTAAAACTCATCTTACTGGCAATTTGTTGAAATTGCACTAATCCACTAGATTTTCATACCCAGTGGATAGCATAAGAGTTCTAATACTCAAAGGACTACTTAAATGCCAAGTACAAACTCACACATGAAAAAAAAAGAAAAAAAAAGCATCTGTGTTCATTTAAATATGTGGCTGACAGCCAAAGGATGAACCCTAGTAAGGGAAGAAAGTCTTCCAGAGCAGATATTAATACTAAAAGCACATATCATCCTATATGTTTTATTTATATTCTCAATTAAGATATTTGAATGTGCAGTTCTCTTGGTCATATGAACTTTAAGACCCATTTTAACAACTTCTATATTATGTGAGCAATGACAAGTTTTCTGCCTTCAAAAACTGAGCAAGGAGAGGCCTTATCAAGTGGGCAAGAAAAATATGAGCAAGTTTTCTTCCTCATTTTTACAACTTTTATTTAACTGCAAGTCAGAATTAAAGCCTATATGTTTGGAAGGAGTGAATACTACGAAAAATAGTTAAGAAAATAAACACTTCCAAACATTCTCTGCCACTCATGTAAATAAATGTTCAATATTTGCCTTCATCTAACACCTTCCCATTTATTTAAATCAAGAACAGATTGAAAACAAGTTATACTTCAAGAATAAATTAAAACTATTAATAGCTTCAAGCACCTCAGAAGAGTTTTGTACTGTTCTTTGCCATCAATCCTGTTTATCAGAATTTATCAAGGATCTCAGGTTCAACAGATCAGGTACAGCAAGATCTGTTTGCTGACAGCTCCACAAATACTTTTCCACCTTGAAATGTTCTCAGATGAGTGATAAAAATAACATCTTCTGCAGTAAATCTTAATTTTAAGTGGAAGAAAAAGACTAGTGAAAGAAAACAGACAAAGTTTTATCAGAACGTGGCATTTATCAAAGATCAGAAGGCTGTGACAAAACAATGCATATTTAATACTCTTCTCATTCATCTGCTTTCTGTGCTACAGAAATATACTGAAGCTTTTCCTCACAAAAACATCAGGAGAGTGTTAAGGTTCTAGGCTTTGTACCTTATTTTTATAACAGGTTTGCTGACATGCATTGGGAGTTTTGCTATAAGTCACTAAAAATGAATTGCTTTGAAATTAATAACATTTAGGTTAGCAAAATAATTTTCCTGATGACAATGCTACTTTAGGAGCTTTAGTTATTTTTCAGTAGCTTAAGAGCTACTTTTGTCCAACAGAATAGATATGTTCTTTGATCATTATTTTTTCTTAATAAATCTGGATTAATTCCACATGGGCACTAACACTTTCATTTCTTCTGTAGCAAAACCCCCCAAACAATGAACAAGCAATAACATTTTGTGAGTTTGAAACCAGGAAATGTGCCACATCACTTCATATTTACTACCTGCCTGTGGTCAGCTCCTAATAGTCTATGTACAGTAATTTGAAATTAAAGGAACAAAGTCACTGAATTGCTAGTCTTGAAAATATAAGCAGAGTACAATTTGGTGTCACCTATGAAACAAAAATCCTTACTTCAAAATGACATCAAAAGCTAAAATCAAATAGTTTTCATTTATCCAAAATGTTTCACTCCTTCACATCTACAGATCATTATACAGTAGAGATTTACCAAAAGGAGACACGCAGCTTCTTGCATTGGAAATGGTCACATTAAAACTTTTCTTTCCATTATTTAAACAGTCTTAATCTCTTTCATAAATAGATCCTACCTTATTTTTCATGAACTTTGAGTGACTCTTGTAAACTTCTATTTGTTTGATTTCTTCTTCTCGGTCCTCTGTATTCAGAACTCCATTTGTCTTTAACATCTGTATTTCATCTTCAAGATCTCTTATATTGCGCTCAAGTGAAGCTATTTTTGTATCCTAAGTTACAAAAAAAGAAAGTATTGAAAATTGTATGAGACATATATTAAAGAGTAAAAAGAAGCATATCTGTACTTGAGTGAGTACCAAATAATGAGACAGCAAAAAGAGATGGTACAAATAGAGAATCCACATAAACCAGAAATAATTCTATCAGTTTTAGCTTAAAGAAATGCAGAATTCAGACCAGATCTTTTTCACCATAGTTGCACAGTCTGTAGAGAATACATTCTGGTCAAAATTCCAATTAATTCCTACACAGAGATGAAGGGAGAATAGCAGATGCCCTATTTTTCCACCTTGTTATCATTGTAACCTTGTTAGTAATCATTAGTTTAAACCTTGTTATCATTAGCAACCACCTAGGCCTGGCTATTCTTCCAAGCCCTCAAACACCAAGCTGAGCCCGGAGACACCAGCCCGTGTCTCACGAAGGCAGCGCCATTGTGTGGCTCAGCCTGAGGCTCAGGGTCCCAGTCTCTCTGGAGTTCTGCCTGCTCTCAAGAGGGAGAAAGGTTGTGTCCTCAGATATTTTTCCTTGACTAATCCAGCCACATCACTAAGAGGGGATTTAGCACTTTTTATTGTGAGTCCCAAGATAAACAAAACCATAACCACGAAAAATTTCTACATCCCAGCCAACAGCTGCCATGTGTGCCAGCATCACACTGGAAAACAGTGATAATTTTTTGTTATTTCCAGTCATTTGGGAATTGGATAAGTCTCTTTTGTGAGAGTTAGAAAGATTACAAAAGTGATTACACAAACTTGTCACAAATTTCTGTTTGAAAGAACATTGCAGAATTACTCATTAGGAAATCTGTTCAACAACACAAAGGATCCACCGCACACAAAATATTAGAGGCTGGATGAAGTTCTTGTACATTGAGATCAATATTAAATAAAAAATAAAATTAAATTAATTTTTTTTTAAACCCACACTAAAACCAACTTGATTCACTAAGACCAGGCTATTAAGTTAGAAAGCTAATTTGGGAAAAAATACAAATGGAATTGATCCTTTAACAGGGACATGCTAAGCTTGAATCAATGCAACTTTGTTTCTGTTGCTTTCGTTAGATTGCCTAAAAACAAGCAAAAACCCCAATTCCTGTAATGACTTCTTTCATAACAAAGCTAGGCACATGTAGCACTTTAAGATACAGAGGAGTCTGGATGAAGCTCCAAAAAGCATCTGAATTTCTGGTACTGAAGTGAAAAAGAATCTCAGATAATTTTTGAAGACCATTTATAAATCCATATAGAATGACAGCTAAGGACTAAGCAATGTCATTCAGATAGCCCACTGTCATTCCTCTAACATTTTTGCTTTTATCTTTATAGTCAACAATAAATCTCAAACTGAGAGAAGTTTTTTTATTTTTTTATTCCAACAAAAATTAATTTTAAAATTAATTTCAATTTTAAAACAGGAAATGTTGATATAGAATGAAAAAATGGAATTAATTCTCATTGAATTCTCATTGAATATTATAATTTAAAGAAATTGCACAAAAAGCAAAATACTGCAGGAAAATATACAGAAGTATTTAAAAGCTCTCCAGACTTAAACACAACACAAAAATAATTGTAGATCTCACAGATACTATAAACAAATTCAGCCTGCTCCATTAGACTTCATTTCAGAAATATTTTCATCCTATTTTTGAAGATAAAAGCAAAACCTAAGCTTCACTACACTTTGAAATGATTTTGCAATGAAATATATTAATACTTACATGACCTGCTGTGACATGACATCTGGGAATAGTCTTCATCAAATCTGCCCAGCTAAGTCTATAAGAGTCTGCTTTTTTGTACTGCCTTTGTATTTTACGTGTTTGCAAATATAATATGGCAGAAACAATTTTAGCACAGCATACTACACTCTTTAGAAGGTTTATACATCACAGAATAACATTTAAGCTTTATGAGAAATATCTAAAATCACTTGTGGAAGCATTTTCTGTACTTCTGCTTCATCATAAAATTGAAATCCCTGAAGAAAAGTTTATTTTTAATCAATCTTCGCATACTATGAGTAGAGATGCATAAAAGCTATTTTCCTATGTCTTGAAAAACTGTCACTTAATTCTACATTAGCTTTTTTATTGAAACAGAAGCCAGAAATTTCACAAGTTTTGTCAAACTCAGAGGTACTGTTCCCTACTGCATGCTGGCTTGCCCAGGAAACTTTCGAAGCTGGACAACTGCTGGAAAGTGAAAAACCTCATAGGTCAAAGATAAAATAGAGAGCCCAGAGCCCCCAGTGGTACTGCCACAAGGGAGCTGAGATGGCATAAAGGATGCACAGAAAGTTAGGTAGCTTTCTATTTGCCAAAAGTTCTGACACATTCCCATAAAAACTCCTGATTCAGCTGAATCAGCATTTTCCCACAGAAAATTTCAAGTGGAAAACTTTCAACCAGTCTTGTTGGGGCACAGGGTCCAGCAAGCTTTCAGGAACTGAATGGGAACAGATGCAATATTTCCTTCAAACCTCTAAGATTTATCCCCATTAGCAACATGCTAAAAAACTACACTGGTCTGTCTTGAATCACAACAAAGATTCCTTTGCAATATTAAGGAAGCAGCTTAGTATTAAATGGTACTAATAACATCTTCTGAGTTCTAAAACAATACAGCATTTGTTAAGATTTTTTTCAATCAGGCCCTCTAAATCTGTTAAAAGACATAAGATTATGTAGCAGGATTTGTGACAGAGATCAGGGCACCCACCCTAATCTACCCCCTCCTTCCAGCAGTAACCAATACCTCTTCCTTATCTCCTTTATTAGAATAGTGTTGCAGATATTCTGTGAGAGGTTAGGTCTGTTCAGGTTTCTGCTGGCTGGACCTAGCAGAAACCCACCTCTTTTGGAATGTGAAAAAATTAGTATGTGTCCCGATGCTGAAGAAAACAATATTGCACAACAGAGAAAGTCTAACAAGCGAGTTTCCACAACGATGTTTCAAGAATGATATCAGTGCTTACAAGACTCCCATAGAACACTTCCTGAAAACTGAGGGGCAGGAAAAGGGAAAACATTTGTAAATAACCACAGAATCACAGAATATTCTGAGTTGGAAGGGACCCACAAGGATCATCAAGTCCAACCCTAATACAGCATTCCAGGCTGTCTTCTTCTGAAAGGAAAAGTAATGAAATGCTACTGCTCATCATTTCAGATACATGATAAATTTAAACTACGTCTGCAAAATTTTGCTTGTAGGGCATTCAACAAGCAATCAGAAGGAAATATTTGAAACTTCACATTTAATAAAGCTTGAATTTAAACACACTTATGTGCATGGACTGCCAACAGACCATACACAATTACCCTTACTGTACAAATTTGAAACTTGTCAATTTAATGCAGAGAATATTCAGGTTTATCTTTGAAGATAAGGGAAGCGACAGTTCATGCAAACTTAACAATAGAATATGTTGCACTGCAAACACACACACACTTCTCTAGAACCAAACCCATACCTGAAATATCACAGCTGGATCAATACATAAAGATGGCTCTTTCTGCAAGTAAGGTACACCACAAATATTTTCATTTACTTTACAGCTTACATTTATAAAGACTTTAGTTGCTAGACTCCACATATTTTTCAATATCCTATCCTTAAGGTGGGTTCTAGGCCATATTTGTAGGCAATTTCTGATTTTCTCTCTCAAGTACTATCACAGTTTTAGTGATGATAGAATTAGACCTTAGCAACATGGAATGGCTGGGTTGGAAGCAGCATTTAAAGGTCATCTAATCCAACCCCCTGCCATGGGCAGGGACACCTTCCACTATCCCAGTCTGCTCCAAGCCCCATCCAACCTGGTCAGGAACACCTTCAGGGAAGGGACATCCACAGCTTCTCTGGGCAACCTCAGCCAGGGCCTCACCACATTCATCATAAAATTCTGTTTCTTCATATGCCCAGCCTAAATTTATCCTATTTCAAGGTTAAGGCATAGGATGTGACTTTTCCATCTTTTTTTGTTTGCTTTTTTTTTTATTTTGCATGAATATACAAGAGATAAACACAGGTGAACAAGACAGCAGTTATGCAGAAAATGCAACTGCTGTAAGAATAAGCAACTACTTGCAAAGCTTCAGAGAGAAATGAAGAAGATGACAGGACAGGATACGTAGTGCAGAAGATGTCTAAGACAAATAAACACAAGAGAGGATAGGTAGGAGAAATGGGTATCCTTCATTGGATGAAAGGGAATACAGACTGGGAAAAGGGACAGCAAGAATTCAGCAGTGGCAAGGGACAGAAGAAAACCACAGAGAGAGTAGAAGGATTTATAAAGGAGGGAAAGTTGTAACCTGGCAGAGCCTGGGGGAGCCATGGAAGGCACTCAGACAAAAAAAAGTGGCGAGGGGCTGGAAGGGGCTGGGTGTGGTGAAGAGAAATGCAAACTGCTTGGAGTCTCAGCATGGGGGAGTGGATGGCCTGAAACTGCCACATTACAGCTAATCCTCTCCCTCCTTCTACCCTCAACATTGTAGGGAAACAATTCCTTCAATGCTTGATCATTCAAAACAAATGTTCCACATTTTTTCAAAACAAATGCTGTCGGGATTAAGACAATTTAAATTTACTTGAAAACATTCCAAATCTGGAACTTGTAATAAAAACTGCTGTTCAATCATGTGGATTTCAACATCTTACATTTGTCCCTTTTTAATATTAGGCCTATTTTAGACAGGGGCAACCCCAAAGGGGCGTGTGTTCATAGGGACAGAAAGAACTGTGTGCCTCAGAGGCAAAGAGCAGCTTTGCATTAGGACTCCAGAAACAGGATTGCAGCCTCACTCACAACAAATGAAAGCCCTCACTATTAAGATCTGATTTTTAAAAAGTGCTGTATTGCAGCACACCCACCTCTCCTGGGAGTCAAACAGAAAATGCTTCAGTATCCCCAGGGACAGACACTGTCAGAAGCAGTGACAGTCATCACATGTGTCACTCATGTGTCCTGTACCCCCCATCCCTGATCTTTGACTTTTGGTACAGAAAGAGGAACTGAAAATTAACTTCAACATGTCCTTTATATTGTTATATAACCCACATGAAAGATTATACATTATTCTAACACATTGCTTTTGTATCCCAGAACTTTTAAATTTATAATTCTGAATATTAATAGTAAAACCAAGTTTCTCAGCCAGTATCTCACTTTCCCATTTACTTAGGGTTACTGCAAAAACATAGATTTCACACAGACTTCTGAACCAATGTCCAAAGCAAATATACATCCAAAAATGGAATTCTGCAATCAATGTATCATCTTCGTTACCCATATAATCCAAACTAATTATTATCTATTGAAAGACAGATACTGTATTGATAAAGTCCTGCTGTTGTATTAACTGTGTGTTTACCACAATGTTCAGACATGCTGAACTTATTTGCTCACAACAGAAGTCACTGGTAAAATGAGGCCTTTAATTTGCACTTCCTTTTAAGAATGAAATGAAAGACCATCATTCATGAATTTCAGGCAGCATTGCCAACTCACAAATTATCTCAAGTCTCATGGTATTTCTCTTAAAGATGAACAATCCAGAGTCACAGAATTATGCAAAAATATCAGTTTTCACTTTTTAAATTATGATTTTTTATTCCTTGTTATTGTGGAGGGAAAAGCCACAACACTTTAGTAATATTATATAATAAAAAGAATAAACTATAGCCTGGACTAAGAGAGCTGTTTCATCAAATTTTGTCATACCTGCTGATGCAACTAATATTTTCCTTAGGTTGGCAGTAAAATTATGGCCTAATAACAACCAACAGAAGAACTGGTTTAAAGGTTTGAGGAGGAAAACATTTTACATTAGCCATTTTATTCCATGTACTTTGGATCTCCTACACACACCCCCTAGTCTTTTTAAAAAGCAATATTCTGTTCTCATTTTTCAGCAATGCTACACATGATTTTTAAAATTTTTTTCAGAAAACAGACCAGGAGAAATAAGTACTAATTACTCCTAGCTACATAACAAAATTAATTGACATGGTAAAGAAAGCATTCAGTAACTAATGAGTAAAAGTCATAAATCAACACTTGCTAGGCAGCTGTCACAGCTGCTTGTTCACTCCCCCTCAGAGGGATGGGTGAGAGAACCAGAGAGCAGGAGTGGGGAAACCCATTGTTTGAGATAAAGCTGCTGTAATATGTAAGGCAAAGCTGTGCATGCAAGCAAAGCAACACAGGGAATTCACGCACCGCTTCCCATGGGCAGGAAGATGCCTGGCTCTTTTCAGGAGAGCTCATCAGGCACAAGAGTTACTTGGGAACACAAATGCTTGACTCTGAAGGTCCTCCCTTCAGTATGTGGACGCTGAGCATGACACAACAGTATGGATTATCCCTGTGGTGAATTTGGGTCAGCTGTCCTCACTGTGCTCCCTCCCAGCCTCTCCCTGCTTGCAGGGTGGGAGCAGAGTGAGAAACTGGGAAAGCTTTGACTTTCTGTAAGCCCTGTTGGACAACAGCTAAAACATCAGCATGTTATCAACACTGTTTTCAGTCTGAAATTCAAAACACAGCACTAGACAGGTTGCTATGGGAAAAATTAACTCCATCCCAGCCATACCCAGTACATGAGTTCATGCTGCAGAAATAACATACAGGGGAAGATGCAAAGACCATACCTTCATCTCAATGACTGTTTGCAGAGCCTTCGTCTTTGCTGGCTCAGGCTGAAGTTGGGTTCTTCTGTGCAGTTCCTGTGGAGGGACACGATAGAAATAAGCTTGACGACTCATCTTTCCATTATTTTAACCATTCACATGAACTCAGTACAACAAAATAAAAGTCTGATTGCAAGAAGCAGGTAACTCCAAGTGCTACAGGTGCTTCCCTGGCTGTATCCCCTCTGTCACCACTGCACTCCCTGTCTTGTGTTACAGCCAACTCTGACAGCACATGCGCTATTTCTGAAACCCCTTATCAATAATTAACGGCAGGCGTGACAACCCAGCAAGGAATTTCTTAGTCCAGATACAATGCTGCTGTTGCTACTCAAACAGCAAAACTTTATTTAATTCTGTTACTACTTCAAACACTGGTAAGTGTTAAATTTTTTACTGCAGTTTCTTCCTAATTTTTCCTCTATTGTCTGAAATAAGCAATTTAAACGCATTATATTCAAATTTGACATTTTAAGGATAATAATTATGTAGTGGGCTGATGCAGCACACGCTACAGTAGCATTAACATTTCAGTTTTCACATTTTCATATTGGTTTTTATGCATCTTAATCCACAGGCAAAAGAAAAATGGATTGCATTGGTTAAGACAAAGTTAACACTACCAATCCATACTGATCTTTATAAAAACAATAATTTAAAAAAAACCCACAAGAGTATGAAGACAGCAGCACTCAGTCTCATGAAACCAGAGTTGCATCTTGGTATGACATATCCTGATAAAAAACTCACATAACTACCTGGAAAAAAAATGTAGTGAAGGTGTGACAAAACACTTTCATTTGAGAATTTGGTGATGCTTATTCCCTTCCCATAAACGATCGGAGAAGTTTATTAATAAAAAAACCTGAAACAGGACAGATATTGTCCCATTTCTGCTCCTTTGGAGTCCTTCTGCTCTAAAGGACAGGAGTGCCATCCATGATATCTTTATGTCTTAGTTCTTTCTCCTTCAGTACTTCACAGACTCCTGAACTAACCTTGTAGCATGAAAAAGATGTTTATGCTTGAGGCCAAGGAGCCAAGGTCTTGCCTCCCTTATAACCCATAAGTTTAAAAGTCATTTTTTGTATCACAAACTATCAGTTTCTTCTTCTGTGTAGCAACAAACATACTGCTTATCCATAACTGTGAGAAACAACTGCTCTCTAAGACTAATTACTGTATGTTATTAAACTGAAGTCTACTGCTAATAAACACCTTTATAAAATACATTCAAAAATGTGCGGCTTAATGCAGTAAAATAACTGCAAGAGACATATTAGTACACTCAACACTAAGTCTGAACAGTTTTTTATTACATTAAATGTACTTCAGGTACATATACACATATTTAAACTACCTTTAACAGATAACAGTCAACTTATAATTTTGCTTTTATGCATTTTTCAAATGCTTTGGCATTAATGAAATTCTTTCTGCATTTATGAAATAGTATATCTGATTGGACCCTTTTCCTTGTGGTTTTTTTAATTTAAATGCAACTCTCCATATTATGAAAGGAAAGAAATCTTTGCAAATCACCTATGCAAGGAATCACTCAATCGCCACCAGCTGTTTTTCTTAGATGAAATAAGTACCTTCACTGCACAAATGTTTTAAAAAATAAGAGTATGTAATGAATTTGTCATACAGTTACACAAAAGAATAGTTGGCCAGTCAAACCACTATCAGATCAGCAGAAATTACAGCTAATTCTAAGACCAGACTTTGCTCCCCAGGGCCATATAAACTGAGCTGGAATATAAACAGGATTCCACACATTGCCCAGGGAGACAAACCAGAGTTTCCACCCCCTTAGCCAGAGATGTATAGACTGCCAAAGATGCGTACTCCGAGATGTCTATCATAGCATGAAGCCTTGCCTCATAATGCTTTTCCTGTTTGCTTTATGAATCAATCTGATGCTGGCTGACTTAAAAGCTTTTCTTCTCTATCCCTGATGGTAAAATGAAGCAGACTCTAGGATTCTGGAGAAGATCAGAAAATGACTCCCACTTTATTATTTCGTGTGGGTTTTCTTCCAATCAGATTCAAATGTTTGGAGACTCCCACAAGGCTCAGTTCTTGAATTTATGTTGTTCTATGTATGTGTTTTTTCATTTGGGGTACCTGATTCAGGGATATACTTTTGGGGTGCTAATTTAAGGATACACTTTATGTGCATGATACCTTACCCTGATTGTTTTACTGTCTGAGGTCATCTGGAGGCTTTCACATTTGCCTGAACAGCTAAGCAAGAGATATTCTAGAGATTTCAGAAAGTCCTCATAGCCTAAGGAAACCAGATTTTTATCCATTACATCATGATGTCTATTTCTTATTTTCAATTTCTTCTAATAAAAAGCCCAGAGAGAAAAATAAGAAAATATTGGGGGGGGGGGATCAAAAACTTACTAGGGATACTTTATTTTAACCTAAACTGTATTGAAGGGAACTCTTGATTCTTATATCCATTGAAAAATTCTTGTGTCATCAGCTCTGCAACTATCAAAGCCTATACTAAAAATCTCTCAGAGATGCAATCATTTATAAAATTAGATTTTCTTTATATCCCTCTATATGACACCTGATTCTGAGTAACCACTTTGCACATGCAAATTAATTATAATTAATTATAATTAATTATAATTAACATGTAACCAAATGCCCACACCTTGTATTTCCCAATGATGCTTAGTTGTCAAGGTGATTAATGCACCCACACAAAACTAGCAGGTAATCAGATCTCCTCCACATTAAATTTACTTTAATAGTCTTTGCTTTTAGACTAAAATGAGCTTCAATCCAAACTTGGTCATTGCTTTCTCCTTCCACAATATTAGGTTAGCATCTTGTATTGGCCTCAGAAGTAACTTTAGCTCACAATCTTGACACCATCTTAAACACCAAAAAAAAAATCCAAAGAGGAGACAGATTATAAATGTAATCTTAAAATACTGGTGGAATATGAATTCTACCCTTTTATTCAGAATTTGATAAGAAGATATTGCAAGATTTTGTCATAAATCACTGGTGCTGGAAGTCCCCACTACATAGCATAATCTGAACCTTATACTAATTACCCATATAAAGCTGTGGTTTTATCCCACCTTTATTAAAAGACACTTCAACAAAGTCAAGGTGCTGCAAACTGATCGTTCTTTACTCTATTTCTGAAGTATTTTATTAATGTTCCCAAGACATCAAGTGACTGTGTTGTTCTCATTCAATGATACCAACACTGTCAATGTAGGTTCAAGGTTTTACATTTATTTACACAAAACTGCCTAAAAAATGACACAAAGTGCTAGAAAGGAAATTTTAAAAATAGAAAAATAGGCAATTTAGTGATGGTGTGAAACTGTGTCTGCATTGGAAGAAGAAAGAAAAATTATTAAAGAAGGCAGTACAAAAACTGGCATGAGCAACCATTGTGTCAGGAAATGCAGCTTTTGGCCTTCACAGACAAAATGTACAAATTTGCAAACAGCAGACAATGGCATAAGAGCTGCTATTTCTCTCAAACACCTCCAGGCACACTGGTTCCATTCCTCTGGAAAAGAAAGCCTTGGTAGTTCTTCTACAGGATCAGCTTGTCTAACTTTAAAATTTAGATCAGCAGTATTTCAATATTTCAACCAATCATTTCGGTAAAAGCACAGCACTTACCAAAAGTGTCTAAAGAGTAGTGTTTCTTTAGCCAAAAATACCATTAGAAACACTGATCAAATTCAATTTAACCAGAATACTAGAAAAATGGAACATACAGGAATTGATTCCTTCTTAACATACAAACTTATCTGCTGTTTTCTAACTCTTCACAATTACCCCCAGCCAAAACAGCCTCACAGTAATTAAAATTAAAGTAGATTTCAGAAATCCTGATCAAACTCTTTGTCTTTCTGGAAACCATAAACTGGCTACACAAAATTCCCATGTCTGTCTCCAGTGTGCAGGAAAAAGGAGCCCTTTTATTGGAAGGGATTCTAAAAATCATGTTACCATTAATTCTCTTTTAAAAATTCACCATTATAGGTATTTGAACTCTGGGAGAACCTGTTAAAGAAGCTTTGTCAAATTCCAACAAATTTTATAGCTTAAAGAAATAAAAATGTGTATATAAGAACACAAAATGAAAAATTAGAGGAAATGTGAAGAGCTGATAGCTACAAAAGTTCTGCAGAGATTTTCTTTGTAAATTAGGGGTATTAAATTTGTTAAGTTCTCAGAGTTAAGCAAAATGCTCAGCACTCAGCTGCATGCCTAATTCTCTCTCCATTTTTCATTTTAAATAAACAGATATGAATTTTGATTAATATGAAAGAAATTGCATTAATCAGGGACCACCACCAAACTATGAAACAAAGGTCAGTAGTACATCATGACAGACAAGTCCAGCAATAATCTCAGTGGCCTCAGTACTACTCTTGAACAATGGGTCTAACACCATCCCTGGCCTACATTTAAAAAATTGGAGATGTAAAGAAGAGTATGAGGGAGAAAGGAGGAGTTTTTACACCATAGTCATTTATTAGTAACTCAGGTGCACTAAAAAGAGTCACTTAATTTGCAGTAGGACACATAAATGAAACATTGTTGGGAGTTATAAACCAGAATTTTTAGCTATTTGGTTTTGGGTGTGGGGATCTTTTTTTAGAAGACTATCTTTTATTAAAATCACATCTTCAAATTCTTAAAATGCAAAATCCTTGTTACAAATCCTTTGTGTAATCCATAGAGTTTAAAAAATCCTTAGCCAACAAATCCATTATTTTAAAGACTTATTTCCACTACTTCCCTCCCATTTAAAAGCTTGAGCACACAAAGAACTTTTTAATATGGCTGAAAATGAAAGCAATATCCCATCAGTTTTAGAATAAGTGTAACACTAACCATGGAGTAATAATGGAATTCCACCTTAGGGTGTAACTAAGAATAGACTTCCCTTGCTCCTGCCATCAAAAGCATACAGGCAATGCTTCAAAGGATAAAGTCACAGCAAAGATTACTAAATACAATCCCAAGATCCAGAACACACAGTGGAGATGTTGCTGTGTGCCAGCTCCACTCTTCATAAATAATAAAAAACCAAAGCCATCTAAACGTGGACAGTACTGTGAGATAGGATGTTACCAGCAGTGCCAACACACAGAGCTTGTGGTATTTCTACAGCCACTTCATCTAAATAGAGGAAAGCAGTTTTCCAACAGTTCTTTCCATACTCACACAGCTAACCTCCTGATAGCTTCCTTAAACAAGCTGAAACCTAAGAGTTCTGTCCTAGAAAAACAAAAAGACAAAGGGTGACAGCCTGTTAAGTGCTGTCGCCACCTTCCAAACTATGCACACATCCAGTAATAATTGTTTAATTTCTGCTTTGCACCAGTGCTCCTCTTCAGCCTGACTGCAGATGCAAAACCAATTTAAATTATTAAATTAAGAACTTCATTTCCAAATGGCAGCAAAATAGCCCTGCCAAAACCAGGCTCACACTCAACAACTCCAAGCCAGAAATACTGCATATTTCACACACTTGCTGCACAGAGTTCTTAAGGTTACTGCAGAATGTGTTAGCTGGTGTTAGCATGCACAGAACTTCAAACACGTGTTCACTTTTCTGGTAGAAATCCTTTTATAAACTTCACATTGAGAAAACATCAATCACTGTAAACAGCCTGAGCCAACCCTGGGGAGTACTGGCCCACCCCCACGTTGCAGTAATACTTCAAATGTATTAGCACAGGATTTTTTAATTTTGAAAAGCATAGTTGTACCTAGTAATGTCCAGACTTATTAATGGATATACTCTTTTTTTATAACCTTTTCTAGGCTACATTTTCATGTCTTTTTTCCCTTCATGTGGGCTTGGTGAAATCACTAGCTAAAATAACTTATGGGTTTGATTTTCAGTTCCCTAATTCTCCAGGAAGTGCTTTTCTAAATATGGGTGGGTTCTTCTTACATGTATTTAAAATTACTGCTGGCTTGGGCTATTTAGTATTTAAACTTAATCAGCAAAGCCAGCAAACATCAGAGTTAATAAGACTTCAAATGTGTAAGTTCCATTGGCTCTGTGGTACATCAAGTTTTTTAAAAATGCAAATTATGTTTTGTGACAATATTTGTGGCATCCAAGGGCCCATATTGAGACAGATACTATCCAATACCTCGATCAATGGGATTGAGCACAGCCTCAGCAAGCTCACAGATGGCACCAGGCTGAGCAGTTGGGAAGGGATGGGTGAGAGGGGCAGTGACAGGCTGCAGGAATGTGCTCCTGGGAACCCTCAAGGGCCAGGTCCTGCAGGAATGTGCACCTGGGTGGGGATGCCCAGTATCAGAACAGGCTGGGTGATGAGCAAGGGCATGGAGAGCAGCGCTGCAGAAAAGGGGTGGAGATAGTGGTGGATGAAAACTTAAGATATTATTTTCTAACAAAGATTACAGTTATCATATCATCATGTAACAGAATGTCAAAGCTCTCAGTTAACAACGTTATCTCCCCTAGATGTTCAGGGAAATGTCATGCCTACATTCCCAAGAGTTCTATATAGCTGTTAGGTTATGCAAATGTACAGCAGAGAGGGACATGAGAGCAGTACCCTAAAGAGATAAGGCACAGATAATTTTTCACACAATTTGAGTGCTTTGGCGGGTGGGCATTTTGGTTTGGTTTAAAAAAAAAAAAAAACAACTTGTAAATAGCATGCTTTTTAACCTAAAGCTAAAATTTTATGCTTGTCAAAAGAACTCACCACACTACAATCTCACTAAAAAAAGAAAGGCAGAAATTAGTTTGCATTGACTTAAAAAAAAAATCCTATTTTTGGATCTGCCAGAAACAGAATTTAAGGCACCCACCAATTCAATGCAGCTCTGCCTATCAGCTGAGGTTTGCCAACCAAGTCAGTCTTTCTCAAGAGGGAAGAAGTGGAGGTAATGTCTAAACATTGGAGAATGCAGAACACTTATTTCACTCTGGAATTACAGGAACACATTAAAATCAGAAAAACAGAGTTGATTGTATATGAGAATATTGGAGTGAAGGAAACAGCACCAATGTCCTCTACAACTGCCTTGCTGCACAGACTGTGCTCTACCACAACTACAGAAAAGAACTGCTCAAGTCATATAGGAAACAACCTGGCCAGGTAGTTTACTGAATATTTATTTATATTGTATGAAGTTTTTCAAGAGTCTCTTACAGTGAAGTTCATACATCAGCTCACTATAATTTTTTAAAAAAGAAAAGGGAATAAAATCCACTTATCACCTGCTCTGACTCTTTTTCCATTGCCTGGGAAACTAAGTGTTGCTTGGTAACTCAAATCCATCTGTTCAAATTTCCTCTTCTATTTTTATCAGAACAGAAAAACCCACACATGAACTGAAAATATGATCAGAAAAAAAACCAAAAACAAAAACCTATTTTATTTTATCACTGCATAAAAGAATAAAAGATACAACAGTTCCTTATCTGTTTTTAAATTATGGCAGAGTTAAAAGTGTCTGCTGCTGTCTCTTAGGAACAATGACGCTTCATAACACAGATAACTTTTAAGAATGGGAAAAGAAATTATTTTATTCCTTTTCCTTACCTCAGAGCAACACAAGGAGCAAGACACCACTTCCTCACACAGTTCAGACTTCACCTTTCCTGTATCTATATGATACCATGAACACCTATAGAGCAGGGGCGGAGGGACAGTTTAAAAACTACTTCCCTGTGCATCAGTACTCAAAATAAATGCTGAATGCAGAGATACTATAAATATATCCAAATGGTTCATCTTTTTCCAGAGATGTAAATGAAAACAATCTCAACGAAAATTACTGCTATTATTTGTTGTGATTAAAAACAGACCCTAAAGGAGAATTTTCAAAACTTTGTGAATCCATGTAATGATGCTTGCATAGGTTAAGACTGGAAAACTGGCAAATAGAGAAAAACTGCATGTTGACATAGGATACTAAATTCTGTGCAGAAGACATGATTACATATATTTTAAAAAATCCACCATGTTCCAAACTGAAGTGGCAGCAATAACAAAGCACTGTTATCTATGTTTTCCACGTTTTACATTTTTTTAGGCACAAAAATTACCTCAGTATAGGTACGTGGTTTGGTTTGTTTTGATAACTTTTGGAGTCACTATTACAGAAAGCCTGAACACAGCATGTAAACGTTCAACAAATAAAACTGCCTTAATATACTGAGAAAAAAACCTACATGCTATGTATTATCTGATTTCTATATTTTCTTTAACTCAAAAACTTCAAATTACTGCTATTATAAATATCTTTTGTCATATTTGTTTCAAAAGAGAGGCAGAGTCCGCTCAAGGCTTTTCAGAGTAATACTTGGTTTCAGGAGAACTTTATAAAGAAGGTTTAATGTTTTCTTCTCTTAGCCAGACTGTCCTTCTTCTGAAGGACATTCTCTCTTTTATGTGGAGCATAGGACACTCTAATGCTCATGACAAGTCCAGAGGTACTGCAGGGATCTCAATTCATACCCAGGAAGGAGCTTTCTCTTTTTTACCATTTCTCCTTTCCCTTGTAGATTGAAATTAGAGCTTAACTCAGTCTAAGGCAAGTATGGGATGCATAGACATGACACCATCAACCCTTTCAAGTTCAGGTTCATACACTGAATATATAAAAAGCAGAGGGGTTACAGCAGACAAAAGTTTCAACTTAAGTGTTTTTGAACTTCCAGAATAAAAAAGTCTAGACATTAATTCCTCCTCTCTTGCAGGATTTGCACATATTGATCAGCAGCATTATTAAATAGACATCTACACAGACCTTTACGTACCTATATACATTTCATATAATGTTAAGTATAGATATCACAATATCAGTTGCTATTCCACAAAATGGTCATTTTTAATCATCAAAGTGGCAAACTTCCCACTCTATGTAGGAAACCAGAACAATTTGTTCAGCCCACAGCCTCTTCCTTTCTGCTAACTGGACAGTTACGCACATCACTATCATTTTCATTAAAAACTTGCAACTCATCACTAATCAAAAGACCAAAAACACATTCATTTTAGTGTAAAAATACAGACATTTCCCATCCATAAGCACATACATCCTGTCACTAAGTTATTCCAACAGCATTTTGATCATTCATTATATCTACTTCTCATTTTAAGGAGGGAAGGAAGGTCAGAACACATGATCAATGTTTTATGCAGAGCTACCCCATCCACCCAGTCCATCAATTGCACAACCCCAGCAGACCCACTCAAGAACTGTTTCCTCATCAGGACAGGGAAAGACAACTCATGGGACACCTTATGTGCCAGAAGCAATCGGGATCCCCAGTTTTAGGAATCCACAGTGGTGCCTCCTTCCAGGATCAGGAAAGCACACGCAGCGCTCCCCTTCAGCTTTGGGCAGCACAGGGATACACTGCACTGCTTCCCAGGGGAGCACTCATGGCAAGAGATTCCTTTTTTTTATACCAGTTGGATGAACAAGTCTAACTCGTTATTTTTGAAAATACTTCTGAACTAGAGAAATTATTTTGATTCCATTTTGATTCAATCAGCTTGTGATCCCCACAACAGGCAAAAGTCTCATTGGTAAGCGGAGATATGTAGAATAGAAACAGAATTCTCAACATGCTAAAAGACTCTTGTTAAAGTCATTGCAGTCAATAAGCCATTTACTTAAGGTTTGTCTTACACTAAACATGTTCTCTAGTACAACTACAAGCTAAAATTCCACCTCAGAACATTTTTTGTCCCCCACAAATGCCAAAACCACAAAATACCAGCAACAGAAATGAGAAAGGATATGCAATAATATAAGCAAAATGACCAATAAAAGTGTTGGTTTACTTCTCCATTCTAACTACATGAAAAAGAATGGTTTTATACAACTGTGAAACTACCTTCAGTTTGACAAGGAAATTTGCAACAGCATGGGTTGGCAGAAGAATCGAGTGTTACCCTGGAGATTTGATTTATAGAGTTTCACTTCTAAAGAGCAATTCTCTTTGAAAAACACAGAATGTTGCTAAAGAATCCTTAGCCATAACGAGAAAAGCCAATATAAATAAAATCTTGATCTCTATTTAGCACTTAATAAATGCACTAAGACTTCACAGTCTATACACTGTTGACAAAATTAGCATAATGAAACTTGCAGGTAAGTGTATATCAAATGAATTCTTTTCAGAATATTCTATGACCTAAAATTCATAATAGAAAACTTTAGTCTGTGTGCTGACACATGGATTGTGATATGTATAACAAAGGAGAACCAACCTTTTCCTTACTTTTACATACATCTCAAAAAACATCTCACAGACATATTAATAATGTAGTTCTGAAATAGCTGAGCAAAAAGTGCTAAATAAGTGAAAACTACAAAATTTCACTCAGCAGCTCCTTGCCAAGTCTCCACCTTAAAGACTACTACATTTTAGGGGATGAAGTAATTTTCTTTCATCATTTAGTCTTAAGCCTAGTTATTAGAATGTAAATGTTAATGCTGTTAACTCAGTGATTATCAAGTTAACAGAAAATTTCTGTGCACTGAGGCTGCAATGAGCTATTGCTCCTCACTTAAATATATTTATGGTTCACCCATCCATCAATTTTACACTTTTCTTCTGATACTTCTGTTAGGAGTTAGGCATCTGTAAATGCTGACATTTCTCTTTAGAGATTCTGTAACTCATACTGACTATTCTTTTCTTTCCATTCTCCCTTCACACTGCAGAGCAACAACTCTGAACCTCAGTACCACCTGAAATGTTTGATTTCACATTTATTTCATATTTCTTTCTCAAAGTTTTTATAGCCTTAGACAAGGTCAGTCCTAACAATTATTTCAAATGTGGCAGTCTGTTTTCTATGCCTTCCCAAACATCCCTGTGAGGAATTTGATCTAGGCCTTCTGTAAATCACTAGGGAGTTTGAATCTGACAGTGGTTTAAGCACACAGGACTCACTGAACATGCCAAATCTTCAGTCTGTTCATACACATTCCATAGTTTCAATTCACTGCTTAAGCTACATTTAGAAGCTCTCAACAAGTAGCAATGTACCAAATTGTCACTAAATGACAAAAAAATCTGCTAAATTACCCAGTAAGTCTATAAATTGGCAGATTTTCCTTAATTTAAATATAGCAGTAGGCTGATAATAACCATTACCCAAGCTCTACTGGCATTGGATAAAAAGGCTTATAAAAAAGACATTTTGGCACAAGATAATTCAAAACAAAGAATTCCAGATAATTTAAGGGTTAAAAACAGTAAGAGGTAGGTTAACTGTAAAGAGAAGAGAGAAACTGTGTGGAATAAGAACAGAAACCTAGAGAAAAAAGTTAGCTGGTGGAAAATTGCCAACTACATAACTCTGTTGACATATTACAGAAACAATTTATTCCATAGTTTACTTACTGCATTACTTCTTGGTTAAATACTATCTGGTTATTTACAGCTCTCTATGGACTCTCACAATAGAGTCAGGCAGATTTTATAGGCCCCTATATCTTACCACACAGCCTCCATTTTCAAAATCACTTCTTCACATATCTTGCCAATTGATGGACTTATCCCACAACCGTCAAAAATTCTTGGCATCAACTCCTACCTAACAGCAATATCTTCAGGAACAGGTCCACAGTCAGTACCTCAGCATGCCAAAGGCTCCCTTTACAGGCATTATTCATTTTTTATCTGGATATTGCTCTGTGCCTTTTTTCAGAAGGCTGGATTTCAGGGCTGAACTCTGGCTCTCAGCAGGTCTCTGTGAACCAATGGTTTGACTCTTTCCTTATTTACATCAGCACAAGTGTAATTCTAGTCAGGGACATTACTTCAGCAAAGTCATTGCAGACTAAATCATGTGCAAGTCTGTTAAGTATAACCATGAATATGAGGATCTTACTGTATCTAGAGGCAATAAAAATGAAATGGATATAACATTTTCATTTAGTAGCAAACATGTCAACAATAAAGCATCATTCTACGTTAGATCTCTTACTTGCACTTGTCTCTTTCACTGCTCAAGTCCTCCACACCCCATATCTCTGTAAACGCAGATTTGGAAGTGTATTATTCTATGAAAAACCTAACACCAAAGTTTCTTTACAATTTTAATAAAAACGTACTTAAAAATAACTATGTTTTATACACTTTTATTGAAATTTGTCTTATTGCATTTGGATGACAGCATTTTCTTTAGAACAGTTTACAACATAAGGACATTTTTGTAGGAAAAAATGAGTGCAATCTGATCCTTCTTTTCACAGGTTTCTTCTAATCCTCTTATTTTTCATGTTTTCTGTGAGAAAAATGATGGCACACAGGGCGAGCTCATCACACGGTGACCTAAGAGAAAGAATGGTACAACAATGGTTTAATTTATTTTATTTATAGACCAATTAGGTAAAATGATTGTGATTCTGTACTTCATTAATATCTATCATGTAGCATTCTAAGAAGCAGCTACTATATAGGCCTCATATCAAATGGCCAGAATTACAAGCCAAGGAACTGCATCATTACCTGTCTCCATTTAGTCTTTCAAGTTGGGATCATCAATTCCTTTCTCTGACCTTCCTCCTATGCAATGCATTTCCTACCAGATGTTAAGAATCTGGAAGACAAAAAAGGGAAAAAGAACCCTAAATTGATCTGTAGCTCATATCATTATCCAACCCCTTAAAACAAAAAAAAAAGTAAACCGAGAAAATAAAATATAATGATAAAGTAAATTTAATTGAAAAATTAGAAAAGAATAATATTCCCAGATACATGCACAAATTGTTAGCTCTGTGATCACAAACATAAATATGAGTGTGACTGACAAATAATTCATTCACTGGAGCAAACTTACCACAGAAAGGCTGGTAGGACTTCTGTGGTTCACCGGGAAGAACGGGCCACTCTGAGGGCCCCCCTTTAGTTCTTCTGCTACACCCTGATGTTCTCCTCATCTGCAAATGTATGCATACAGGACAATCCCCATATACAGAATAAGTACCATTTTATGGGGTTCTTCTGAATTAATCAATGACTGGTTCACAGAATGAGAAATGGTCAAGTTATTGAGGGTTTTCTTGCTCAGGAACCAGACCTGAATATGGTTCAAAATGTCACTTGTTGGTTCTCCTACTTAGCTGTAGGAAGAGGAACTAAATCTCAGTATCTTTCTCTCTTTTCTTGAGCATATTAATGCTACAAAATTTCTGTTAGAATAGCTTTTAAAAACAGTTCTTGGAAATTCAACTCAATTATCACAACTTATCTGGTTGTAAACAAGTAATCTGTTTATTCACAATAAACAATACTTCAGAGGTTACAATTAAAGAATTTTTCACACATTGCTGTTTTGCTTATGCATTTCTCAGTGGGTTGACTGTTGTGTAGGTTTGGGATGGGTGTTTTTTCAATAATTAAGACTCATATGAATTATTTTTCCCTTAGATTACTCAACAGCCTTACTCATGAGGCAATGACTTCCTGATAGTCATTTGGGTCTCCAATACTTGCAAACCAAATATTCTAGGCACAGTGTTTAAACACAGTCATGCTCAATTGCCAACATCTAAATGCAGATGTTTATATCCATATTTGGCTGTTAATCATTATTTACCTATACCCATCTGAATTGTCAAAGTTTACTTTATTGGCAAATACCGGGTAAGAAAAAGTAGACTCTGTACTTCTATTATTAGATTAGCTCTATAAGGTCATTAAATCTGAGGTGACAGTAGACCAGAACTTTCAAGCCTGAGTGAGAAGAGACTTTGCCTCAGGGTAAGGCCTAAAGAACACAGCAAGAACTACTCAGACACAGCAGCAATAGCTGGAGAGAGGGCAAACTGTTTTCTAGATAACACAACTTATACAATTAATCTCATGGGCTTCCCTCACTATTTAAAGACCTTTGACTTCAGAATCTGAGAAACTCAAATCTAAACCAAACAATCTGAATAGTCTCATGGCTGGAAGGTGGGATTTCTCAAAAGTAAGTCTCAAAGATTTAATTGTAATTTTTAAATATGGGTACTCAGAATAAAATATTTACATGAAAACATCCTTGCAACAGTGCAAGGAACTGCAGGCGTCCATCATTTCCTTTTTGCATGTGTTCAGAATGTCTCCAATACTGCCAGCACTAAGATACTAATTGTTTGCTGAAAATTGAAATATATCTGAATTACAGAACATTCTTTGTCTTTCTCTTGGAACTCAGTTTAATGAGGGTGTTCAGAGCGTGTTCTCTCCTTCCATTCTCGAGCAGCTCAGCTCAGTACACTTGTACTGACTACCTTCACTAGGGCTGGACATCCTCAAATATCCACCTGGGAAACACGAGTTTGCCATGAATACAGAGCTTCTGTCAAATTGCTACGAAGCTACTGAGTTTTCTTTCCAGTAATACTGAAAAATCCCAAGGTACTATGAAAAAAGCATTTACCATTTAAGTAGAGTTTGAGGACTAGAAGTCTCATGGTATATTAAAGTATCACAAAGAAAACTCCCCCTTTTGTTTTGGCAGATTGTAAGAGTTTTGCACATTTTTTTAACCACAAATTCTGTATTTTCACATGAATACATATAAAACTCACTGGGCTTCAAAAGTCCAGGTCCTGAACACATCTTGTGCAGTCTTTATTTTCTAAAACTTATTTCTCAAATTTTGCTCAGTGTCCTTCAACCATAAAGAAATTAAGATAATAAACTATTAAGTTCCAAATATCCTAAAATATCAGCAGAACCTATTCAAAGAAGCCAAGCAAAATCTGGAACAGGTACATCTCACTGCTACTTCTCAGACCACTTCTCTGGTGATATTACATGAAAACAAAGCATCTTAAATATTCTAAGTTATGAAATTAGACTTTGTCAAGACCTAAAGCAAAATCATAAAAACAGTTGTTCAAAGGATTTGCCTTCATCAGAAAAAAAAAACCGCTGAGATTTTAATGCCAGTAATTTCCAACAGAGAACACTTAACAGAAAGCAGTCTAGGCACTGCTCAGGTTACAAGTGAATGTATTTCATAGTGAAGCTGTTGCATTACCGTAACACATTATCTCATATAATTAGATTTCTCCAAAACCTCTAGAAAATGAACTTTCCACATGCTCTGGATTTTTGTTTATTGCCTAAACATGGCGTGCATGAACTAAACAATGCATTGTGGTAAAAGGAATTATGAAAGAGCAACACTACAGCCTAATGGCCTATAGAAACAGTTCTGTAAAACCATCATTATCTCTAACACAATATGTCTTAAACATATCACAGACTTTGATCTTAGTTTTGATCTTTATATCAAAAAAAAACCCACCTAATATAAATCCTCCAAAATATACTTAGTACTAAACTCCTTAGCTCCAAAACTATTCTGCTGCTGCTATGATAATGTACACACAGTCTAAAATTCAGTGAAGAAATTGTATTTTTCACATGCCACCCACCAAGCTGCAGTATAAGACTTTTCTCAGTTACCTTCTGATATTTTTGCCTTTCCTATTTTCTTGCTATTTAGCAATGAACAGATGGTCCAATAAAAATAAATAAATCACAGCCCATACTGTAACAGTCCATGAGCTACTAAAAAAAAAAGTTTAAAACCATCTTTTAATTCAGTGCTATTTTATCTTAACACTTAAAGCAAGACAGACTTTCACTAAAAAGTCAAAGAATTGCTTGCTCATTTAATCCCAACTGAGAAAACAGACAAAAAAGTTAGATTTGATTTCTGCATTAAATTAGGCAAGATTAACAGATTCATATATAAGCACACTTTATTTTGGCTCAGCTGTTATGGTACAATGACATCTAAAACAGCTTTTGACATGTGCTTTCAAGACAAAGCAGTGTATTGCTTCCAGTTATCACCTGTAGTGTTGACAATTATGAAAAATTAACGACACCTCATTATTTTCCCTCCTTCCTCCATGATCAATCATTACTTCAGTTCCTTTTCAAGAAATCCCCAACCAGTCCCTGAAAAATCCCAAAGAACTTTGTTCTTTACAGGTCATTTCCTGCTTTTTTATCTTGCTGGTTTCCAGGTTAGGTGAGACTCTGTCTCAGTGTGACAACATCTAAAATCTCATGTCCTTCAGGAACTTGCCAGCAACAAGAAATACAAGTGTAATGTAATAATGACTTCCAGTTCTGTCATCACATTGAACAATCCCAATACAAATTACTGTGTTCAGGTACCAGAGTGCATAAATCCACTCTTAATATATTGGTTTAACACAGCTGAGAATACAATGAATACTTTTAAATATATTTCCTTTTCCCAGCAAGCTTTTGATAGGTTGTTCACTCAAGAAAGCATTGGAAAAACTATTTTCTGAAGTACATCTCTATAACTACCAGGTGTTCTGTAAGACTCCACAGTTACAACATGCTCAGTGTGTGCACTGCTTCTCCTTCACAGGAACTGTCATTTTTAAAAATTTATTTTAACACCAAGAATCATGATGTATAGTGCTTCAAATCTTAAATGTTGGAAGGCACACTTTAGACATCCAGAGCTCTGAAGACATGCAAAAGACAGAATTAATGCAAAATATAGGTAGTTCAATTTTATTTCTGAAAACAAAAAAGGTGTTCTATAGATAATTACATTCCTACACTCAAAACTTCACCATTTTCTTCTAACATTTATATAAATTTTATTGTGACACTAAAGAAAAGTTACTTTTGCATTTGGAAACATTCATGACAGAAGCATTGGTATTATCACAGTCTCAGAACTATTAGAACACTTAAGGATGCAGTAAGCAAGTTTAAATTTACACTGGAGAAAAAATAAAATACTTGTCTAAAAGATCTTTAAAAGAACATTTGTCTGTCTTCAGAATCCATCTTTTTCATGAGACATTTCACCTAGTACTCCTATCATGCAAGAAAACGATTATAAATCATCCCCCCAAAACATGTTTATAGATCCATTAATACCACAAAGATCACTTTGTCTAAGATGCTATATATGGTATATTACTGACATAGAATACTATATTCCTGCAGCCAGGAAATGCAGTTGGAAAAGATTCAGAGTGTGTACATTGACATGGATTTGGTGTATGCTGTTTGTATTTATCCAGATGCAGCTGTCACTCCCAAGCAATTGCTTTAGGAGGAGGTTGGGAAATAAGTGAAGCCCAAGCTGTGCACCAGGCAGGTGTGAGAGCCAGGCAGCCACACAAAGTCACTGCTGTGCTGCACACACCTGGAACAGAGCTGGGAAACAGCTGCACCTTACTCTGCACCTGCAGCAGGGGTACACTTCCAGCATGAGAGAGGGAAAAACAAGGCATGACTGCTGCTGATCTTTGGGCCCCAAGTACAAATGAGAGTGGAGGAGGGGTGAAGGGTCAAAACATCTCAAAGAAATCCAGAGGACAGACAAGCTGGTAAATTTTACTTCTTCCAAGTTGCTTGTCCTGGTGTTTCCCTCTCCTGGTGCTTCCCCAAGCACTATGTAACACTTCAGAAAGAAAATTTCTGAATATATTCAGAGACAGATACTTAACAGTAATTCAGAGGGTATTCACAGAGACAGTAACATTTTTAAGCTGTCCTTAGGACTAACAGTTCAGGGAAGAACGGCTCCAAACCTTCAAACAAAAAGGCTTTTCTGATATCTAAGAGCGCCAAGTAGTTTTCTGATTATTTCAATGTGCCTCAAAAGGAATACAGGTTAGCATATAACCTGATTAAATGTTTAATTCTGAAACTTGTCTTGGGCAAAAATTCTGCGTATGGCTTCATCACAATCATGCAATGATGAGACACAATAAACACCAAAGCGAGCCAAAAGTTTCACAGAAAAGTCTCAATTGTTTCAGCCTGATACTGGCTGATACTGTTATGGCTGAATTCTTCCTTCAAAGTGAAATGGAAAAGGGATGGTAGAAAAAACTTCAAAAAATTAGATCTGGAATATTTAACTCAGCTCTGAAAAAGAAGGGGAGGACATTCATGTGGAAAGAGAATTCTTGCAGCTCTTTCATAAAGCTGTGAATTGCTGCAACCTAAAGTTGCAGCAGTCCAGGGAAAGACCAGGAGCACCAATGACTGCCAAGTCTGCAATACATAATTGTGACCTGGGCAGAACACACTCAAATACATTTAGCTGTCATAATGGCAAATGCAATTGTTCACATCATGTATAAAACCTATTTCAATCTGACAAAACAAGCTTTCTTCATAAATTCATTCATGCTGTAAATTGCCTAAATTTTCCTTTCCTGTAGTAAGTATCTATCCAAAAAAAATGCATAACTCTTACAGCTGGCAAGCTAAATATGTTAAGCCAGCTCTTTTGCTCCTCTTCCCAGGAGAGTTTCTGCTCAAAGTGTCAGCATTTTGTAAATAACTAGTAAGCATTTCACAAATATCACAATATCATGAGACATATGCCCCCAGTTCCAAACCCTGCTCAGCAGCATTTGTAATTTTACAGGCTACACCTTCTCTCATTTATGGAGTTCATCTCTGTCATTCTGCTCAATGATTCTAGAAGGAAAGGATCATAGGCAATATTCAAACACATTTGACATTAGACCTAAAGCTCCACAAAACCGAATAAGAGATGCTTGTGAAGTTCAACAACCACAAATTCATATACTGGGAACATTCAGCCTGCTAATAAAGCTCATAATTTGTTTCCAAAGAAATAAAAGGGAAGTTTTTATGAAAATTTCTAATGCTATTTTTTCTAACAGACACAAAAACCACTCTGGTTTTCTGGATGTTTAAACCATTGGTTTTTTTAGACTTTGCTGGAAAGTAAGCCATTCAGAAAAAAATGGTTAATAAACTAAAGAAAAATTTTGGATGTGGCACCTGGCTTCCAGATACATGTGACAGAGGCAAGAAATTCCTCCTGCTGAAGGACACAGCAGAAACAAATGATCAAAGTAGCCCCAGTTTGGAATCCTTCCAGAAGCTCCATCTTACCATCCTGAAGGCCACTCTTGTTTTGATAAATTCTATTATCTGAGTTGGTGTTAAAAATGAACTTTTTTCCTGGGGGTCTATGCTTGTCTGTTCCCAGTCTTTTGGTAAGAATTCCTTTTTCTGGCCAATCATGCTGTGCCTTAATGGTGCAGATGGGGAGGAAGCACTGCCAAGACCTCTGTAAACACTCACAATATTGTTGAGAGGCTGAAAGGTAACATTATTTTGATAATGGTTTCTGAAACTTGTTATCAGCAGCAAATCTTTTCTCTGCCACATGTCCTCCTATGTGAAAATATGCCATGTGCAAGTTGAGAGCTGAAAATTACTCTCGCCAGCCAGATCAGGAACAAGGGAGAACAAACTGATTGCTCTGACTGAAGCATGCAGGTGTTCAGTCCACCAAGGCCCTGAAACAGACCAACATTTTTGTTGGGATAAGAATCCATCTGCAATAAAAATCTTTCCTCCTGTACTACAATGGTATATTTCTAAACAGAATTTAGATTCTACTTCCTTTGTGAGAAAGCTCTACAAGGGGAAAAATGTTGTTTGTGGCATGTATGTATAGAGGCACGACAAAATCAGAAAAATTGTCCACCACATATTTGTTCATCATTATGTTGCTCAAGCTATGGAAACCTACACAAGCATCTTTCATTTGAGGTACAAAAAATATTTAAAAGTTTTAAATATTTTTTTTAAAGAGAGAGAGAATGAATGCTACATCTTATGGAATTATCAGAATGGTAACTCCCCAAGAATACTGTAACTCTTCATCAAAACAGATGTTGAATAGATGACAGCAAAGACAATTAGGCAGATAATATATTGGGTGTTCTCATCTATTTGGCACCTGTACAATCACTTATGAAACAGCAAATAGCAGCAAGCTTAATTAGTCCTAATTGGGGACAGAAAACTTCCTCAGCAATGACATTGCCTATGATTCCCAAGATGTAGCAAAGAAATGTGCTTTCTCCATGAAAACACTATTCTTTTGAATGGCAGCATCTTCCTCCAGATATTGAAACAAGGAATGCTGGAGCCATGGGAGTGCCCAGCGTCTCACAGGTGCCCCCCCAAGCTGAGAGAGGCTGTGGTTTAATTCAGCACTGCTCAAAACTTGCTAACATCTGAAATGAGCACTGCTGGTTTCCCAATGTGCTTTCAGATGTGTTGCAGTATCAGAGCAGATATAGTGAAACTCCAACTCATTCAAAGAGGAAAGACCCCTTAGTTTGCTCTTTAACTTTTGTAAATCAGATTACAGTCCTTGACTAACACAGTGCGACTGAATTCTACTAATCACTTCAGACTGCATTCCTGATTTTCTGTAGAAAGCTGCACTACCCTTTTCAGTCCCCTGGCTTTGGTTCTCAGACTTAGCTGTTCTAAACTGCATTCAGATCACAGACTCCAATAAAATCTGTATGGAATTGTCTTTGCAATGACTCCCATTCTAAAATGAGCAATGAAAAATAACAAATAGGGGGAGATTGTCTGTGAAAACAAGGCTGAAACACAATCCTCGTTCAAGAGAGCCATCTAGTGCCTTCATGCTCTACGTGAAGGATGCAAATCTTCAAGTTAGCTACTGGCTGATTTTTAGCAATTATTTAGGGCCTCATATTTTTCCCCATACTTTCAAATACCTAGTAACCAATGCACTGTTTCTTGCTCAGCGTCTGAGGACCACTGCTCTAGTTAATAAACCTTGCAAAAATTCAGCAGATAATGAAAAAGGAGAAATTTAATTAAGTCAGTATTTGCAGGAACTTGCTGAAAGGATCTCATGAACTGAGAAATTCCCAAAGTTGTCCTTCTAAAGATTATGCATTAGAGAAATATTTTTGCAATGTTTAGTTTTGAGTCAAATAATAAGCAAAAGAAAATAAAACCACATATTTTAGCATGTATTCATTGTTATAAATCTAAAATCTAAGGCCTATGTACTTTTATGAATAAATTTATATTCAGGGACATTAAATGTGTAAGAGTCAAAATCAATTAAAGCAGTGTGACTATAAAAATATATAACTAGATATTTATTATCTATTAGCAAATGAAAATAATGCATTCTCCACATGCATACTTTAAGGAGAAAGGTGTGTGAAGGTCATTCCCTTTAATAAATGGCCCTTTATTAGCCCCATTTAGAATTTTTTCTGAAAAAATACTGGGGTAAATGCAATTAGGAACAAGACAACACTGCAGAGCAATGGCAGTATAAGAACTCTGTTAATGGAGCATACAGCAGCCAGTGAAACACCCCAAAAAACCTGTTTGCAGTTACCAAGTACTGCCATCAGCTGACTAAGCATCACTCTAACAATTATTACATTATTTTTCTCTTTTTAATTAATATCAGTGGAACTTGGACTACATAAAAAATCTTCCATTATCACAGGCCTCTAGGAGAGAATACAAATTGTGTATTTAGAAAGAATACATTCAAGTAAATTCCATAAAAAGCAGGGCAATGAAGAACATACAGAGCCAGTAGCTATCCTAAATACACTCATTAGACATAAATGGCTCTAAAATATGTGGTTGTTTTGTTTTTTAAAGGGTTATGTTTCAGGGAGAAGATGATGTGCTGATACATGGAAATAAACCAAGCAGGTGAAGACATTAGCTCCACCTACAGAAAAGCAACAGCAAACTATTCCCTTCCAACAGTGTAGCCTACCAGTAACCAAGTCTGGATTAATTTATTCTCTCATATCTAATCCTATTCCCCTTAAATCAGTCAATCCCACTGACCTCACCTGACTCAAAAAAAAATCAACACAGAATTTTGTCCTCAGTGCTTTCAAACATATCCACATTTTTGTTGGATATGTCTTTCAGAGCATTATTGGGGTTATTCACAATATTTTAGTCAAATATTTATAGGGAGAAGAAATATGTTAATAGCCATTATCAAATTTTATTTTGTGCATAAATATACTGACAACCTTATAATCATGTTGGAATACCAGCCTCAAACTGTTAACAACCAAAAAAATTTTCCTATTATCAGGATTGCCTCACAAGCTGTTAACTACATCTATAAAATTAGGATAGGATCATCTATTCACTAAATCAGAAATACTGTTTTGTTAAACAGTTTAATCTAACATTATACTTTTCCTTCATTAAGCTGAGTTTTAGGTGAAACTTTAGAAAGGGTTTACATTATTAGCTGTGTTCTGCTACCTACAATAAAACTTCCACTTTCATTACTAAAATAAGCCAGCACATACCAAGGCAAAACTCATTTTCTTACACAGAGTTTAAGACTTGTATAAGGAAAAAAATTTAGCAAATGAAAACCTTGTTTTTTAGCAGACTGGGGGGTAGAGGAGGGAGGAGGTTGTTTTTAAAGATGAAAAAACATTTTCTTCTTTTCAGTCTTTGCATCCTTGCAAGGAAAACAATGTGCTCATACATATATACGTGTATATATACAGATATAGACTCTGGCAGGAGATTGGCCTATTGCAGCTTTCTGCAACTCCAACTGGTGTGACAATACACAGATTTCCAGTCCAGGTAAAAGGCTGAGTATTTCCTAAGACAAAGGAATTTCAACTCAGCTAACAGAGAGGGTCTAAATCAGAGATGTGTAAACTGGAATTCAAGGGTGGCCAACTCTCCCCTTCCCTGGAAATTCAGTTCTGATTCTGAGAAAATCCATTAACATCTCAGAGCTGTGAGTCACCTCCATGAGCTATAGTCATTCATACAAAAAAGGAAGACGGAGCTACAGGAAGTTAATTACATTATGGAAAAATGAAGTTATTGGCACAGAAATGAGTAGCAGCACATTTACAGAACAGGGAATATGAAAGAAACCAAAACTGATCATTTTTTTCTATTTCATTGTGGCTTGTCTCCAAAATCTTAACATGCAACCAGAAAGTAGTAAATGTGTGAATTGAGCAAAGAGCCTTGCAAAGACAGTATTTTATGTCTGGGGACAACACCTGAATTACAGCAATTTAAGCCAGTCTCCAGACTGCCTTCTAAAGGATGCACTTTCCAGGAATGCTGGCAAGATCAGTACTGATCACCTCCACACATAGAAAGGTACAGAGATCCAGCTTATTTATGAATCTGGTTTTTCCCTCTTCCAAAAAATAATTTTTTTAGTTGTTAGTATGAGACATGGCAGTTGCAAACTGACAGCTTTCTCATATATGAGATTCCAAACTGCTGGTGGTGGTGTCATGGAGGTCAATCCCGCTTTTAAAGAAAGTGATTTCTAAATGAACAAAGCTTTCCAATCCTTCATGGACTTATAAAAACTATTGCAACCAAGCACCCTGGCAAGAATATCACAGGGCATAGCAAAATCTGAATGGGCTATGTTAGAAGTAACAACTGTTCTCTAGAGCATAATCAGGTTCTGTCTATTTTCTCATGTCTCCAGCAACTGCCAACACTGCAGAGTCCTTCTGTATACTTAAAGGGTCACCTTAAAAACACATATTACTATTGATATTTTGATAGAAAGCAATTGTCTTTAGAGCAAATAAGATTAATATTTTGAGTTGAGGCAGGAGAAATAAAAGGAAAGAGGTACTAATGAACCTCATAAAAAAGCTCAGTCTAGAATGGTTGTTAATCTGTGTAACCAACTTCAGGGAAGAAACGTTTGGTGTCGATAAAGCATTTCCTTAGTAAATTACTACTGGCTCCAGTGTAAGACATTTACAGTAAACACCAAAAGTCTGCAAGGCATCTGTTCTATTCACAGTGGAAGAAGGAACTTTGCTCCATTAATAACTTTAAAAACATGCAATAACTAATTCATGATGGCAGTTCAAATCCTATCAGCAGCCTTCGTTATTTGACCAAGCTGAGTTCAAAGATAGAGCAAAGTTTTAAAAAGCCCCTTGAAAGTTTAGAAGTACACTTTAAATTATTATAAAGATGTGTTGTTCTTCTTTTCTACCAAATACAAAAAAGCTGTAACTTTAAACCATGAGCAGCAACATTATTTTAAGAATACATGCAAGATAAGAGTTAAAGTGTGTATATAAAATCCTATATGATCTCAGAATTTGTTTTAGTGAAATTGTATGTTGTACAGAGAGGGCATGTGTAATATACGTGTATGTATATATAATAAAATACTTGCTGGAATTTTAACATTTGACTTCACTAGAGTCTTAGTGGGACTTTGCCTTAGGCAAGTTTTTAATAGCAATAATAAAAAAATACTTAATGGTACTTAGGGTAAATAATGTGTGGTCACTATGTTTAAAAAAAAGTAATACCAAACATCTGTGCTAGATTTCCACATGATAAAATCCCCATATTACCTACAGTTCTCCCAAAGTTATAGAGAAACAAATGTTTATTTAAAAATCTAGAAGAGACATGTGATAACCAATTTAAGAATTTTAAGGCAGGCATCCTGTGTTTTCTGACAAGAATGTATATTTAGTGATCTTTATGATATTTAATTCTGAACATGAAGAAAGTCACAGTATGACGTTATGGCTTCAAGACAAATTTTCAATCACGAACAAATGAAGAATATCTTTTAAGTCTACTTGCAAAGACCACTATGTTCCTCACAGGATACATTAATTTTTTTATCAAAGCAAAAGCTATTCATTTTTTTTTCAGAAAACAAGAATAAAGTTCATCTACCTTTGAAAAACACTAACAAAAATACTTGAGTGAATTTAGTTAAAGGCATAGGATTCAGTCTAACAGTGATGGAAAACCAAGTGCAATCTGGGCAGAAATCCTCAGAAAGCATGAAACAGAGCTCACCACTCTCTTAAGAGGCTCCATCTCCCAAACTGCAGCAGCAACACATGCTCACTGTTACTCAGAGCTACATTTGCTCTCTCTTGCTTTGTGATAAGGAACTAAGGAAACCTTTGCTATAACTCTCTCCAAGCTGGGAATCCTACTATCCCTGTGAAAGCTTATTGCCTAGATTTTAAATTCCTTGATAAAGGAAAGAAATCTAACCCAATTTTTTACACAGCTTATTTCCCAACATTTTAGTGAACCTTGCCGACACTGACATTCTTTGCTGTTCCTGTAAAAGAGTAGGATTCCAACTTCAGCTTTATTCTCCTTCTCCTGCTTTATAATGCATCTCATATTTGCCACTGCTAAGGCCCTCAAACACAAAGCTTGAGTGAAACTGTCATCACAAGTTTGCTTTTGTGAAACAAAGTTTAAAAATGCATGGATTCCACACTGCAGAAAGATACAATCTTTGAGGGCCACCAAGTCAACACCTCACAGTTAGCCTGTATCTCCTAACAGAATATGAAAGCAAATGAAGGGAAAAAATTGTTTTATTTTCTGGAGTTACTTCTCTGCCTCTAGTACAACAGCCAATTCCATTACTCTCGCCTGTACTTTCTCTAAAAAATACCATCAAAAGCCTGGAGAACTTCCAGATCTCTGAAGGCAGCTATAATTATCAAATTCTGCTGAGGCTACTCAGGAGGGTGGGTGAGGGAAGGGCAAGAAGCAATCAGTGGCTTAAAAACAAGAAATTTCTGCATGATTCTTGGATAACCAGCCAATCAGAACAGTAGGATATTTATTTCTGATAATGCGCATTCTTGTGTGAAATTGCCAGAAAATCAAAAATTGACAAGGTGGTAGAGTCTGACAGACAACAAGAAGTTATTTCTCTCTACCTAGTTAAGTGAAAAAGTTACCAACTAGACAAAAGCCGCTGTGGAGTAACAAAGAACATCTCCCTTACTATTCAATTCCTTGTAGGATCAGTGCTCAGGAGGTGCAGGTCAAGGAGAGAACTGACATTCATTTGAGATACAGGTGTGTTGAAGAGATGGTCCTTAATTCCCAATGTTTCAAGACCACTTGCTTCAGTTTCTCTCACAACATGGTAGTTTAATTCTCTGGTTTACTCAAAATATCACCCACCAGTGATTATTAATAGCTTTCTACACCACCACGTTGAATTATCTAAAAGATGAACAGAATTAACAAATAGAAGAAATTCCAGCTTTGCATTGTTTTAAAGCACTAAGAAATGAACAGAATAAGAGAAAAAAATATGGTTGCATTAGGGGAAAACATGGTCAAAAGCTCAACATGTAAGACTACTTTCTTTTAGCTAGGTTGGTACACAATTAAATTTCATGAACTGAAAAATTCAAATCAAAAGTAATTTTAAATTAAATACTAACAGCAAAGGGCTTATGAGAAGGCCATCTCTACATTTACATTTTAATGTAATGTTGAGGCTGTATAAAATCAGCTGTCTTCAGTTAATTTTTTTCCATATTCAACTTCTCTTGCACCATGTTAACTTTTTTCCACAGACAGCACTCTTTCTGCTAGAAACTACAGCAGAATCATTGTAAAGGTAAAATGACACAAACAAACGCTATTTGTTGAATAACTTCATATGATGCTAGACAGAATTTTATCATCTTTGTTTCACAGAATCACCAAGTCAATAAGGTTGGAAAAGACATCCAAGACCATCAAGCCTGAAGTCCTTGAAAAGCTCCACCTTGTCAATCAGACCAAGGCACTGAGTGCCAAACCCAGTCATTTCTTGAACACCTTCAGGGATGGGGACCCCATCACTTCCCCAAGTTGTCCATTCCAGCGTTTAACAACCCTTTCCATGAAGGAATCCCTGAATCTCCCCTGGTACAGACAATTTCAAGTGCAGCAGCAGAAATAAAATAGCAAAACTGATCAAAGAGAAGAAAGAGCCATCCATTAAAATCAAAGAGAACATTACACATGGCCCAATACTAGTTTCTCAGAAACACACTCAACACTTGAGCTATATTCCAACCTGTAAAAATAAAGAAAGCAGAATATTTTAGATTATGTTCTAAAATGACAGATATCTTGTTAAGGGTGTAGAAAAATTAACACAATTTGAGTGAATTCTAAATAATTCATGAATGAAAGTCATTAAGAATGTATACAAGTTCTAGCTTACTTTTAAAGCATTCTCATGAGGAAAAAAAATGTTCAGTAACTCTGCCAGGTGATTTACACAGCTAGGATGGAAAACTACAAACACCAGTTACAGAAAAAAAAAAATCAACCCACTGGGGAGGCTGCTGCAGAAGATTCAACCTAGTAACCTCTGTTTTATCATACTGAGAACCTGTATTGTGCAGGATGAAGACTAAAAGCAGAGACAGAAATTCAAATGAGCACTGCAGAACAAGGATTTACCAAGCTACACATAAAGATCAAAGGTTGATCCATTTGGAATTTTAACAAATATGTAATACTTTGAAACTATACATAATGTCTGATGTTACTTCAAAGCATGCAGACAACTTTCCATAACAAGAAAGTAAAGAAAAAATTTGAACCTCAGTACATTTTCCAAGAACCAGAACAATCAAATCCAGAGTCCTGGATAAACAAACAGGCACCTACTAAAACATTTTGTTTTTAAAGAGTTCCTACCAGCTTACACATCATACTTCCAAGCTCCCTACAACTTCAAACATGCAGAAACTTAAAAATAAATAAAAATAAAACCTATAAATACTATGTGCAACAGAAAGAGAGCTGGAGAGAGAGACTGCACCCAAAGCCTTGAATTCTTATAAAAACAATGAAATCGTGAGCCAAAACGTCCAAAATATTAGACAGTTCCTGCCAATCTGGCTGGGACAGATTCCAGGCAACAAATGCAGTAAAATTTTAAACCTTGATCACTTACCAAGGTATATCAGCATGTCATTAGCAGTAAATCCCATTCTACACTTGCAGCACTCCAGACAAAAGACAACCTCTATATTCTCATATAAACTGAGGGAGAAACAACATTTTTCCCTGCCCCTGAGAACAACTGGGTGGAACACCAAAGTAATTCAGTGTAAATACAGGAGAAACATGCACAGTCTATAGGTAGCCCTAATATCTCCTCTCAGCATGTCTTGGACTAATCAGTAAACTGGATGCCAATTGGACTTTACTTGGAAACTTACATTTCATCTTTTTTTTTGAGCTCAATTTAGCTCTACTTCTCACTGTCCTTGATAACCATTCTCATTAGAAATTTTCTTCAAATTTCCTTATGTCCCATATATAGCCAAATTAGGGTTCACAAACTTAATTGGCAGTGATACAACAGATGAAATAAAATCACACAATCACCCATCTTTGAAAACAAGAGTGCATGCAGACCTAAATCCAGAAATTTGTCTGCTAGTTTATAGAACTTATTCCACAAGCATTCCTCATCACAAACTCAGTATCATTAGCTCCTTATGCAATTCCTTTCAGAATCCATTAATGCATTACATCAGTTTTAATTAAAACTGTGCCTGTGAAAAGATTCAGGATCCACATCTTCACAAGAAAACTTTACTGAAGCATATCATGACATTTTCCACTTTCTAAGCTTCAAATGGGCAGCAGAAACTACTGAGTCCTCAATGCATATTCTAGGTGAGACAGGAATATAAGCTAAACATAAAATAATTTATCCACAGCAAAGAAAATGTTTTGCCAACAGTCTCTAGATGTAAATAGCTGTTCTTAATCTCAAGCTTAATTCTTAAACTCTTGCACTAATTTCATTTGTGCTTTGAGCTGTCAGGCAACGTGGTGTTTTCAGTGACCACACTGCTGCTGAGTTTCTCAGTGAACAGACATGTCTCTCCTGACTTCCTTTGCTGTGTGTCGTTATCCACAACCTCCTGCAACTTTTCACCCTCCTTAGCAAGGTCTTTGTGAGGAAGACTGGCCCTGCCTTGTTTGCCTGACAGAGTCACGTGAGAACATTGCTGGAACCTAAAGGGGCAGATGGGCTTGACACCAGGCCAGATTTTCTTTCAATTGTACTAATCCAATCATCCCAAATCCAGTCCCAAAAATGCATTTACAAGTGATGTAGGCAGCTGGTGCAGGTGGGCTTGGGATCAAATTTAGATTTTCTCAAAGTAGAGCACAGTCAGCAGCACAGTGTTTTTATGTGACATTACAGTATATTCATGTAAAAAGTTGGAGTATCTCCACAGGAAAATACATTAGAAATACACATCGACAGAAGCCTTTGTTTATATGGAAGGAAAATTATTTCAAAACACTCTTTTCAAGCACTAGAGGCATAAAAATCCAACACAAAGGTAGCATGCACTCATGACTCCTTAGAGCAGCAGCAGGTGTCACTTCCCTCTTCAGTAGGTCTAATCTTCACTCGCCAGATATCACTTCATCAAAATGAAAGGACAAAGAAACTTTGCAAAGCAACATTTCAATAACAATAAGCCCAAATATACCTACCTCTGTTCCATACTTTCTTATTCTTGCTTTCAGATATCATACAGTCCTGAGTACTTATTACAAATGTAAAACAAATGCATGCTATTCTTTTCATCCAAAAATTAGAGCACAAAAAGAAAACCCTTAAATATTCTAATTATATTTCTAAAACTGCAACAAGTTCCATGACTATATTTAACAAAAATATGTACTTTAAACAAATAAATGAGTTTTTAATTACCTCTCTAAGATGCATGTTTTCCTTCTCCTTCTGATCTAAAATGACTTCTAAATGATTAACCTGAGATTCAGCCTCTGCCATCCTTCGAGTTCTCTCATTGTCATCTTCCATTCCTTTAGAAGGCAAACCTTTACTTTGCAACATCTCTAGAAGCTTTTTTATTGATTCATCTCTGGCATTTAGCGTTTGCTTTTGTGTTTCAATCCTAAGCTCCATTTCTTCTAGAGTTTTTCTCAACAGGAAGAGCTCTTTAGCTTGTCTATCATGCTCTGCCTGAAGTCTTCGAAAATTCTCCTCCGTGAGCTCAATGGTAAAATGCTCAGCCCCTCGGTTCCCACTTTCTTGCTGGAGAAGATGGTTAAGGTCTCTCTGGGTTCTAAGCTCATCTTGAAGTGCCTGGATTGTCATTTGCAGATGCTGCAATAAAGAAGATAAAAGAGAAAAAATTAGCTTAGGATCTGATTGTAGAATTAGTATTTGATTCAAGTTTTGTTGTATGCTGTTACAAAAAGTCATTAGAATTAGTAATGAAAGTATACCAAATGATCTTATAAAATATCAAATAATGCAGGTGACAATATTTGTAATGATATCTTTCAAGTGTTTCTAGAAAGAAAAAAGAAGACAACATACACAGACACAAAATAATGTCAGCTACAGATAAAATAGCAACAAATGCAAACACTAGGCAGTGACACATCCATTAGATCAATGTGTACCTACAAAGCTCAAAGACTCAGTATTCCATGTTTTCTAAATTACCTCATAGACTAAAGAGAAATCTGCTCTTCATGGTACTCAACAATACTGCTGTTCATAAAGTCAATCAAAGCCCTCACTACAATTAAAGGGGACTTTGGGGAGGGGCCGAGTTGGGGCTGGTTGGTTTCATTTTTTCATTTTGGAAGCTAAAGCTATGAAAAGTTTAGTAAACAGGATTACTGTATCTCTAAAAAGCAAACAACAAAAAAACCACATGAAGCAATACTGAATTTTGAAAAATAAATTTACTGCAAGTAGTGGACAAACCTTTGTTCTTCTGGCATCCAAAAACTGAACAGCATGGTAAACGAAAAAATGAAGCAAAATCAACATAAAGGTCAGATGCAAGCAAAGGAGATTCAACAGAAAGAACTGAATTCAACAAAAAGTATCTTCAACAGAAAAAATAATTTTATTGAGTTATACAGAAAGGCGACAACACATTCACAGTACTCAAACCCATAAACATAGAGAGACTTCACTCAATAGAGGTGAAAAAGAAAAGCATATTTGAAATAATCAGTCCCATGATAAATTACAACATTCCTATTGGACGTTGCTGTTGTTTTACACTTTTAGGTTATTCAGAACACTAACTTGTCCTAAAATATTTATACTACATCTGAGTACAGGGATCTGTCTCTGTTCCAGAGGTGTGTCCTGCACTCCCTTGATCTCAATGCAGATCAAAATGAAAATGGATTTTTCCCATGTTAGGGTTGGAGTACAGATAATTAGCCTAAATAGCTATGGCTTATGATGTTCATTTCAGATTATATCCTCATCTGAATTTGTTTTTCTTCTTATTTTTTCCCTTTACTCATTGCCTATACAGAATACTGAGCTTTTAGAAATTTGAATTCCTGAACAGGCTCACAGTCTGTACTAAAAGACATTTAACTGAAGGAATTAGGGGACTTAAATGTGTGTCATCAGACCTTTTAGGTTTAATTGATGTTCTGCAACTCCACATTCTAAAAAACAAAACAACAGAAACCACAACAAATAAAACCCAAAACAGCAACAACACAGACACCAAACTAACAACAAAACATTCTATTTGATACCACCTTCACGTTTTACACAAGTACACATAAATCTGTCGTGTTTTAGCAATGATTTAAACTAAATGAAAAATTCTAAACCTTGAGAAACCAACCTTTTGAAATAATGACTTTTATCAGTTATTTCAAATGGAAAAGAAGTATTGCCAGTGGTAGAATTCAGTAAGACACTTCGAACCTCTTCTATCATTAAATAAGCACTACTTTAATATATGTCCAGATCTTAATTCTCTTATTATCTGCATCTTACTAGGCACACACTCAGTTGAGAGCATACACAGGTAAGCCACTCATTTACAGCCCTGCTTTTATTTAATGGCAACTCTTATATTTTCTTAATCTCACCATCTTTTTAATTAGCTATAATAAGCTTAAAAACTCCAGTAAACTTTAAAATCCTTTAGATGTAGAAACTTCCCCACTTTGAATCTACTAATGTGCCAACTGTTTGTGACCCTGAGACTGACTACATCATCTGGCTTCCGAAATTATTTCACTGTCCTACTTCTCACACCTGACCAAGAACCTTCTCTGTACTACCATGCTACAACTAAGCAACAGCAATATTCAGTAACTACCAGCACCCCAGAAATAGTAAAAATTATTTCCATGATCTGAATAATGATTTAAGATGCATCCACCTAATGTTAAATCAGAATTTATTTATTACTTCATGCTACAAACTATTTACAAATTAATGTTTTTCTAAAGTCAAGTAGTTCCTATATATCAAATGTCAATATGTTTATAGAAATCTAGCTGAGCAAAAGAAAACTAAAACACCATGTTCTAACCCACAAATGAAAGTAAACTTGACATACACATTCCTAACACACAAACCTTCTGAATGTAACCTCTAAAAACCAAAAATTGTTGAATGAACACAAAAATAATTAGAAATCAGAACTCAAATAACAATTCTGGTTAAGATAAATAAGACAAGTTCCTCTTCTGCCCCCAGCAGCCTGTGCATGCTCTCCTTAGGCTCCACCCAGGCCCACGTTTGTCACTAAGCATGACAGTGGTTCTGGCTGCTTCTCTGTAATTACCTTAAAACTAACAGCCTCAACTGTGGCAGACTACTGCTACTTTGACATAAAAGAATCCATTTTTGTACACCTTCAAGACTTAGAACATGGTGGACCAGATTTAGACTTCTGCTGTCACAGATTTTTGTATCTGCAGCTTGCTAAGGAAAGGAAAGAACAAATGGTGTGAGGGTGGAAAGAAATTGTATAATTAACTGCAGGGGAAGGAATGTAGGAGTGCTGTGAATATCTGTCACATGGTTGTCATTACAGACACAGAACTTTACAGGATTTTTTTTAAAAAATGCATACGATCTATCACATTTTTTATAATTTCTATTAAAAATGGACCAGTTGACCAGAAATATTTCTATGCCAATTTCTTGACAATATATAAATAGTTCTCTCAGAACTTTTTCAATCCTTCTTTGCAGCCCAGCTCCAAGAAGCAATCCATGGAACTGTGAATTGCCCCATAAACTGAAACAAAACTATAAAAGGAAGATTAACTAATGGCTCTTCCCAGACTTCAGTTCATGTTCTACACAAGGAAGATCCTCTAGTCTGTGCCAACTAACTACACCCAAAAAAATTGCCTGCTGAGAACTCTCCTGCCTCAGTGTGCCTTGGGCCACATAAACACTTCAGAGCATCCTAAAGCCCCAGATGTGGTAAACAGCAGAGGGGAATGAATTCACAAGGAGACTCACTGATTTAAAATTGTTGATCCACCTACAGAAGCACACAGCTTCTCGTGCTTTGCACCATCACAGGGCCACCAAAAGCAAAGAACACATTCAAGAACCCAGTCCACTGGATTTTAGCTCCTGATTCTCCTGTTTCTTTCCCACCCCAGTTAACAGAGAATTGGCAGGGCAGAATCAGCTAACAGTCTAGTCTCTTGGCAGTGGCAAATATAAAATTATACAGAAGACTTTGCAAAAAAATCACCCTGTGTAATTGTATGCTATAGAAAGCTACAGCTATACCTGAAGAATACACCTCAACAAATATAACAGCAAATTATCCTGTCAACCATTCTCTCATTCTCTAAAATCAAGCTTCCTTATTTATTCTATAATCTATTACTGTTCTATTTTAATTCTCCACAGTATGAGGCTCTATCATCGAGAGGAAATAGACTACTGAAAGCTTTCTTATGAACTGCATCTAAATCAACTTGTATGTTAAATTTAGTTGTACTACTGAAATAAGTTCGAACATTACACTTGCAAATATGTGTAACTAAGTATTGTTAAAGAAAAACATGCAAATCCTAATTTTCTCCTTTAAAGAAAAAAAGAAAGGGAATTGGAGACATTTTATTCATTAGCATAAATTAAGAAATTAATTCTCTCTTGCATTTCCTCATCTGCCTATTACAATTCATAAATCTGGTATCCAAAAAAACCCCACTGAAAATCTGTTGACTAGAATTTTGCCTGAGTAAGACAGGACTGACAGAAAGAGTTGGAAGGAGAAGACAGATCTAATTTGGGAGGAATAGCAAGAGATTCTGACCACACACGATGAATCTTCAGCATAAAAAATTCTGAGCATGAGATGTGAGAGAGCTTTTGCATAACACTGTTTGCTGATATAACCACACATTTGAAAATAGAGAATTCTTGTCTGACTTCCCTTACTTTTTCTTTCTTTATGCCTTTAAATTTGGTGTCTTGTCAAATTCTGTAAAGTTTGCACTTACAAGCGTGCTTTGCAAGTTTGGTAAGGAATCTTGTCACGTACACTTAAATCTGCATTTCTTGACACAGATGTGGTGGGCTGAGCTTGGCTGGAGGCCAGGACTCCACCAAGCCACCCTATCGCTCCCCTCCTCAGCAGGACTGGGGGCAGAGGGGAAGAAGATGAAATAAACCTCGTAGGTCAAGGTAAAGGCAGTTTAATAAAACAAAAGCAAAGGCCATGCACAGAAGCAAAGGAAAACACAAGATTCACTCTCCATGCCCCAAGACCAGCCCATACCCAGGCACTTCCCTGGCCAGTAGGGCTTCAGTACAATTGCTCCAGAGAACAAACACTAATAAAGAATACCCCCTCCATCAGCTTCTTGTTCAAACCTTTCCTCCTTTTCTTCCTCCATTAATAAGCAAGTGTCCACCAAGTTGCTCACTCCCCTAAGCTTACCCCTCATCCTGGGCTTTTTTCCCCCCCCATGGAATAGAGCTCAGTTCAGGAATAGAGCTCAGTTCCCTGTGACAAATACAGATCTTAATTTACACACAATCCTGCTTCTAAATTAAATACTCTCATTATGTGCATTTTGGTTTAATGTCTTGGCCCACTCTAATCATCACTAAACCTAATTTCTCCTCAGGTCCCAAACCAGCAGCAAGGAATGCTGATGCTACGGCATTCTACTACTGTTTAAAAAAAAAACCCAAATAATTATGTAGTCCCTAGAGTTTTCTGAGAGCAAAAACTGCCCTCCAATACATCAGTAATCTATTCTGGAATCTGACAGGGCAGTGCTGACATATTTAAACTGAGGTATCAGACTTGACTACTATTCAGTCAGCTTCTCCAGGTCACCTCACATAAGTATTTTGGCAAAAAAAAAAGTATTGCCTAAAGACTTGAGTTCACTGAACAAAAATGCATCCCCATACAGGCTAAAAAGCTGTAGTACTGCAAATTCAGAGCAGCTTTGCAGCTATTTTTTAAGGAAGAACCTGTAAATTTATTTCTTTCCTAATTCCCTTTTTTGCTGTGGGCTGAGAGATGTTGATGAGCCAAATCTTTTAGCCTGTAATCACAAGAACCAGAAGGTCAAGAGGAAGAGACTTTTAGAAATGTAACAAGTAAACAGACTTGAGAGGAATAATCTGCAAAGATACATGTTGGAGGGGGGAAAAAATCAATTTTTTAGTTATTAAAAAGAGGTTTAATTAAAATCTTTGTCATCAGTATCATAGCAAAATGCAGGGGTTTGCATTTAGGTGATCCTTACCATGATAACTTTTAAGCAGTCCAATTATGCTGCTATGACAACACTGGCGTCCTTTTTTTCACCTCTTCCCTTTGGAGAAATACTGTTAGTAGTGCCAGAGTCACTAAGTAGTATATTAGTTAACTGAAAAATCATCAGTAACAAGTATTTTGACCAATATGAACACGAGTGGTAGAATCTGTTTGCAGATTACTTCTTACAACTTACAGGGGGAAAATAAAAAATACTTTTTAACAAGGCCTGGAAATCAATGTCAGTTTAAGAAAAGCAGATTATTATTTGTTTCCCAGTAGTTCTGTCTGCAACGTTAACTACACAGCTAAGAACAATGCACGGTTTAGAAGTCCTGGATACTCAAAGATAGATCTTTGAGTTTTAAAACCATTCTCAACAGAAAAAGTAACTATATACTGTGAGAAATCCTCCATCCCCTCACAAACTCCAGCTCCTCTGATACGCTTTTATTGCCTGCATAAAAAGTTTCTCCTTTTTTCAGGATTGAAGCACTTAAGGTTCCCCAAGGAAGCTTTTAAACCATTTGGGATGATAAACCTTTACCCTCCCCACACAAAATGTCCCTCATGGTCTTGGCTCTACATAGTCAATGTTTGTGATTTGTATTCTGTCTGCCAATTGTTTACTAAAAATGAGCAGAATCCCTGTCCTACAGCTAATCCCAGGAGTAACTGCAATCACTGAACAGAAACATGGTCTGAGTTTCCCATCACCACAGCTCAAGTCTAGTAGAGTGAGAAAACATCCAAGGCCTTGTCCAAACAACAAAGAAAACTCCACTCCCCCATCGATCTCACCCACAAGCCTACTGGTAACAAATAGATACAAGAGAATAGAAAAACAAAAAGCACATGAGCACATCATTCCCAGCTTTCTATTTCCCATGATATAGACTTCCAGTTCTCCTCTGCCCTTTATCTAGAGGAACAGTAAGGTTTCAATTCTGCTGATGCACTGTCTGGTACCTTCTGGAAGCCTTTGTTTTTGAGATTGCCTTCTCTGCTGTTAAAGCTTTCCCGTGAACAAAGATTTAACACAGTAAATATACCCCTCAAGTAATAATCACAGGCTTTCAGAAGGTAACAGTACATTATCAAGGGTTTTCAATGTGGTCTATTTAGACAAGATATTTGCCGACATACACAAAGCTCTCAAAACATTGTGGAAAAATTCTTAAAACTGAATAAGTGTTGTTCACTAACAAAACATTGCATCGCGTATTTATTACAGAAATTTTGTTTCCGTTTTACTTTAAAAAAGAATTCTCCCTGATCTCCAAGTTCAAGTCTCCACACATAAAGCAGATTTTTTTTCTCAGCATAAAGATGTTCAATGCCAAGCTTTTTACCAAATAGTATTAGATTCCTCTTTTGTTATAATTAGCGGGATATTGTGTATGCAATGCCCAGTACAGAAACAACCATATCCAGATTAAGTCAGCAAGTCACAAACAGGTAACTAAAACCTAGTAAAATATTATTTGTCTCAACCCCACCAAACTACAGGTTTTTAGTTCATTTTCACTCCATAAAATAAGTTACATATTTGTAATCAACACAGGAATTGATTAATCAAATGTTGGGAGAAGCAAAGAGCATGTTTTTCTTTTGTGGAGATATTTTTGGGGTTTTTAAAGAAAAAAAATGCAGAGTTCCACTGAAAGTGAAATCACATATGTCCCCAGTGGACCAGGAACAGACTGAGCACTGCTCTGTCAGATTCCAGAAGAGATTACTGATGTATTGGAGGGCAGTCTTCTCTCTCAGATAACTCTAGGGACTACATAATTATTTGGGGTTTTTTTAAACAGTAGTAGAATGCCATAGGATCAGCATTCCTCACTGCTGGTTTGGGGCCTGGGGAGAAATTAGGTTTAGTGATGATCAGAGTGCACCAAGACATTAAACCAGAGTGCATACATTTAATTTAGAAGCAGGATTGTGTGCGAATTAAGATCTGCATTTGTCACAGGGAACTGAGCTCTATTCCTGCTTCCATTGTCATGTACAACTGAAATGCACCTGTCTGAAAACCTGAAAATATTTGCCTTCTGACTTTCATATCCATGGGATTATGTTCTTTAACACCAGTTAAGTGTGAACCATTATGCAAATTGCAATTAATGAAGAACAGAAAGTTAAGAATTTGTTGTTTCTAATTGCCAGCTTTAAAAAAAACCCTGATAATCAACAAAAATATTTGGCAAGTACTTTCTTTTTGGACAGTGGAATGTATTGTGCAGCCGGCTGATTCAGTCAAAATAATAGCATAGCAAAAATCTTGGATGCTAAACAGGCCTATTACTTTCTTATTTCTCAAGAACTGAGGTCGGCGTACATTAAAGGAATTTTTTTCAGGCACCAAGTCAAGAAATTGCTTACAAAAGGAGAGCATTGAGAGCAAACAAGGTCACATTTCAAACACTGAAAAACTTGTGGTATTTGATCTTCAGACCCTCCCTTTATCTGCTTTAACTTTTGCTATAGAGTTTCTCCTTCTGGCAGAGAATTCACTATTACCTTGGAAAAAAAATGAAAATAAAATTAATCCTTTTCCCAGAGTAAAAAAGAATGCAAATTGGGCTCTGTTTTCCAATTTTTTAGTCTGCCTCTAATGAAACATCCCACTCCTTTCATTAAAGAAATAAAATCTGAGGAAGGAGATTTTTGAGGACAAAGTGCAGGTTCTGCTGAAGCTACCAAAGTGAAAGGCAGATAAAGGAAAACTATAGAGGTGTCCAAATTGTGTTTCCAATTAGAAAGTCATAACAGATCAGAACAGAAATGGTTGCTACAGTCAGTAAACAGCAAGCCACAAAACTCTGAATGATGTTAAAAAATGAAATCAAGTATTCACATGATATGCAGTATGTGCTTTTTTCTCAGAGGACTTGAATACCTGACACACTGTAAAAGTTCACATTTTATGTATCACATCTAAGAAGCAATACAGGGAACTCCAACGGACTGAGAGAGCCTGCCAGTCTGCCCAGTGGAGATTTTGGTGATTAATTTACACTATATTGAAAGACACAAAAGAGGAAAGTCAGAAGACCAGACAAAACCTCAGCACCGTATTGCAAACCTTGATGTTTAATTCACATGTGAAATGGGGGCTTTAAGCTCCTGTACAGGAAGTCTCCATTGACAGAAGAGGCAAATGCAGAGCATCACTGAAAGTTATGGGAAAATGGGACATTTTAATATTTGTGCTGATCTTCTTACTCTTGCCACCCTTCCATTTTGTAACTTTATAACTATATATTTTCAAAAGCAGCCACGAGAAAAATCATATGAATATAAATTATTCACATGATAATTTCAAGCACAGCTTTTAGTAAGCCAGAAATACAAGTTCCAATTTCAACCTCACCCTGGTCTATTTTAATCAGCAAAATACATAAAAGAGCACTCTTCAGCTTTCAATTCTTTTTCACAACTAGGAATAGTACTGTGAGCTGATTAATCATAATACATAATCATTTCCTATTGAAACAATCTGAAAAGGAGCCTTAGAACTATGTGTTCTGATACAGCTAAAGAAAAATGAAAAAAAATCAATATAGGGATTTCAGTGGTTCCACTCAAAACAGAGTTGTTAGATGCAACAGTGACAAATGATGCATCACAAAGCACTGATGACCATCTGGGAAGACATTTCATTCATGCTGGTTCACTGAAGAAATGCAGATACGCAGGAAAGAAATCATCGGGGCTCAAAAAGATCCCTGCAGCTAACAAATATACGCTTTCACAAGTCGGGAGAACTTTGGTTTCGCAGCGAAGTTAGTTAAATCTAGATTTATTCTTGTCAGATTTCGTAGGAATCTCTTCACGGCCTAAAGCAATGCAGGACAGCCCCGTAAAAAATCTGCAGCTCTGGAGTGTTCCCACAAGGTGGCACTAAATCCCCAGCCGCAGAAAATCCTGACGGAGCGCAGAAACGCGAGGGCAAAAACCCACGGCCACGTACAGAGCATAGGAAAATAGAGTACCGCCACGTTATGTACATAACATACATAAATAGACTACGGCCACGTTCATAGCATAAATAAACAAAACTATTTACAGATTAGAAATCACAGGATAGAAAAATAAAAATAAAATAAAGATAAAAATAACAGCCTAAATCACATATTTTAGAAGAGATTGTAATTTTCCCCTCATAATTCAACAGCGGAAGTGGAGGGCACACAGACACATGTACCACATGTGTGTATAAATAAATATATATATATTTATATATATATATATATATATATATATATATACACTCTCGATACATACATTGACTTACAGTCAGCACTTCAGAAGAGATCAAGTTCAGCTCTTGGTTCCAAGTTCTGATACAGAACCAATATTTCTGATGTAGTTCTGTTTTCCCTGCCCTGGTGACACCCCACGGGTCGGGCAGTGCTGACTCCCAGCCCTCTGGGGCACTGCAAGCACCAAGAGTCAGATACAGCCTTGTACTCATATGCAGTCAATGTTCCACTTTCAACTACTTGATTTTTTTTATCCCTCACCCTTTCCTTGCATGTTGGTGCAGTCTTTTCACCCCAAGTGCATTGCATAACCTTAATTACTGAAATAGTAGTGTACCCATATGCTGGGCTAATTTTTAGTGGTGTTCAAACTCCTGAAGTGTCCAGAAGCCTTCAGGGGGCCCTTTGTTGCCAACTTCAATTAAATAAACAGGTACTAGGTCATTTCAGGCCAAATGCGTTCCACAGTGCTGAATTTTAAATTGTTAGCACTACCTAATTTTCCTCCAACAGTCTATTGGTTTTTTCATCATTTTTAACACTGCTTTAAGCAAGCATGCTGTAAGAATATTCATTTTTTACAGGTATTAAAAAAGAAAGGAGTTATTTAATCTCTGCAACTACTTTGCAACCAAATGCAAAAGACAACAACTTTTAAGGTAAGAGCAGATGAAGTAATTTGATGATCAGCTCCAAGCATTACATTCACACAAAAAACAACACTAAGTTCCACAAGCACACTGCTACTATTGATTTTCTCTCCACCACCCCACATTAGGGATAAGATAACACAAGATCCAGGGGTGGGTAAGGGATTTTAGAACCACCTTGAAGTACAAAATGTTTATTTAATTCTAACTGCCAGGGGTTTTTTTTTCTGCATATCACATGCTTACACATCTGTTGGCTATATAATGTAAACTCATTGCAATTTAAGTACAGATTTGTGATCAGAATGAATATCCCCTTCAACATATCCTGCCTTAATCCCCAGTTTTTGCACTGTATGACCGGAGAGGATTTGTTCTATTCTGTATAAAAGGAAGTGAGAGTATAGAATCAATACTCCTGTTGTCATCCAAAACACTCCATGCATCCTGCTCAGCTAATGTCAGTTTCTGTCAATAACTGAATAAAACATATGGCTCTTTTGTTTGTAAAAAGTTATATCATGCTGTATCTTTCTACTTTTCCACTCATGCTCAGGCGCATCTTATATTTGACTTCAAAAACCCCATGATCCTTTATTATGCTTACTTTGTGCTGCTGCAAAGTTTCACAAGTTTTGCTCTTTCTGCTGTACAGATGCTCAAAGACTGCACTGACAATAATTTAGTGAGACAGCTGTTCCTAGAGGTGTTTCTCAAGGAAAGCATTTCAGTGTTTTCTCAGTTCTGTTTCACCACACTGATTATAATCGGTATCCTGACTTTCATGAAAGCCTTAATATTAACTAGCAAACTCATAATCACACATTGCTCACTTAATCTCTCGGAAAACAGACTACCTAGGGTCAGTACACCGCACTGGATTCATGTTCTTATCTCGCCTAATTATTATTAAATAAATAATTCTATTGGAGGACACCATTCAGATTCCACTCCACCCTAGAATTTTATGAGAGTTCTAGCAAAAAGCACACTTCTTACAGCACAAGTTATTTAAATAATAATCCGGTAAACTGACGAACAGTAATAAAAATTAGATAATCAAAGGTAAAGAAATTTCTACGTAAAGGTTATGGGATAAACATTTGTATATAAGAGCTAAGGGAAACAAAGCATCATTGCATTCCTGCTCTGGCAGTGGCAGGATTTGTTGATCCTTAAGAGCAAAGCTATTGGAAAATACAAGTGCTCCCCCTCCAAACCTGAGAGCCTATATGGCAATGACAGCACTGCCACTGAAGGATGAGTGTGACAAGCAATATGATCTTTGTAATTGTTACTTTGTTTTCCCACATTTCGAACTACTCTTCATAATGCCTTCTCTCAGCCCAGCTATTACTGTCACCAGTCCTTAGTATTCTTGCATCAAATCCAGAAGAGCTGATTCCAACCCCTCCATCTGAGATTCTTCCTCTAACAAGAGAATTATCACTCTACAAGGTGTTATTTTCACACCACATTCCTAGTAACAGAAACAGTGTATTCCACTTTTTTGAACGGTTTTATGTGCACTAATTGCACAGAAATATTAATATTGATAATATTTCAAACAACTGCACTGCTTCCAGAGGTAATAAAATATTGAATTATTGTTCTCTAATTCAGGGCCATCTAAGCACTAAGAATTGGAAGAGATCCTGCTCTGAAATACTCTAATGCTGTACAGATGAGATCATTTGTAGCAGCAAAGGATTAGTTGCAGGGGAATTGCTCGCTACTATTTCACATGCTACAGCTCCTACAATTTCCAGTTTGCCTCCTCACTCAACCTATAAAGAAGCAAATGCACTTACATCACCTCTGAAGTAAACAGTACTGCAAGATGCTCCTTCAGGTGTAAAATCTGTCCCAGAATTCTCTAGATCAAACCTGTATGCTACTCAGCAAATGAGAAAGCCCTGTGCAAAGGAAGTTCTTATACAGGATACAATCCACCATAAAAGAGAACTTATATCAGCTATTATAAACTAATTTAGAAGTCTGCATCTTAAGCTATTAAATGCAATTATACTTATGAAGAAAACTGCATTCATTTTTTCAACTGAAAAGGAGGGGAAATCAGATTTTATTCTGTATCATCTAACATCTCTACAGTCAAATCTATTAGCCCAAGAAGCCAAGCTTGTGTATAACCCTATGTTCAAAATATGTCAAACACAAGAGTGTCTCTTGATTGGAGTGATGTTAATTAAACACTAGCATCACTCCAATCAAGAGACATTTTATTAGAGATGCACAGAGAAATTAGCATTAAACACAACACTCTTTAGTGCTCCAGAGCAGACATTCTTACTTGCAGCCTGTAGATCAATTTGCTGGTGAAATAAGTAGACTGATGATCACAGGATAATTTACTTACTTCAAATTCTCTCTACAGGGGGAAGATATAGTTGCTAACAACAACAGGAAGCTACCCCAAGCACATTTATTAAAAAATATTTCTACACAAGAAGAAAAATAATTAAGGACTTTTCTCCAAGGAATGATGCCACACTCAGTGGTGTGGAACTATCACCAATGAGGCAGAGGTACAGAAAGCATAACAGCCTGACTGTGTTCAAAGACATGGAGGAGAACAGGACTAGACATCAAAAAGTGTGATCATGGAGTTCATGAAAGAGATTAGAAATCCTAGAAAGGAGAATAAAATGGAACTTCAAAGGCATTACACTACCTTTTATCCCTAACAAGAACACTTGCCAGAATGGTGGCAGTAAAAACTGCATTACAGGCTTTATTTTTTTCCTATGATCATTTTTTGTATTTCATACAAAGATGTTACACAATGAGAGAAACAAACAGGTGGTCAGTGGAACACTCACCTTTTGTCAAGTCAAATCATTATCTCAGACAACACAGGATATGAATTCTACAACTTTTTTCCTTCTCTTCCTGCTCCAATTCCTCTATATTATCACTTACCTTATTCTATTAAAAAAAAACCCAAAGATTAAAAGAAAGCCTACAGCATTAAAACTGCAATTGTGCTCACAAACAGGACATACTGATCTCACTGATGTTTGCAGAAGTGAACCAGACAGCCTTAGCTCAAAGGCCTATTTCATACTTTTTATTTAATATAACTTTACTCCTAATTCAAAATTCAGGTGAATAATGAACCACTTGCTATCACTTCTAACAAAAAACGCAGCACATTCAGTCTGTTCAAGCCATGTCAAAGGTACTCACTGGGGTCTTTTTACCTCTCCCAGCTGTCTTTTACTGAAATAACCTTGATCAGTTCCATGATTCATCTGTTACCTTGACCCTCTCTTTAATATTCTCAGTTGTATTGGAAACGCAGGTTCAGTCCTAGAGATTGAATTTTATCTATTAAGAGAAAGAAGTCTAGGCCACTTGTACTCTGAAACTTGGAGCACAAAAGCTTTTATAGTAAAGTGTACCTTAAAATAGCACTCTGCCATTTCTACTGCCAAAAACCTTAGTAAAACATATTATACTTTTTAGAGAGGATTAGAGGATTTTTTTTTCCTTTGATACACAGAGCCTGTAGAAATCCTGAGTGTTGTCCATATTCAATAAGAATCTAATATCTGGATATGATAATGTGAGTAACCATTCCATTTTCCTCCTTTCATCATAAATATTTATTGACAAACCAAAATCTAAAATATCTCAGGCACTTTTTTTTTAATTATTGATTACTTTAAAAGATAAAGGCTGTCCATTCCAAACCCCACATTTGTGACTTTTATGCACATTTATATATAAAAAGCTTGTTAGTTGCAGTAAAATGTAAACATGTATTGGGATTAGCCCTATTCCTTTTCATCTCTCAGTTCACCAGATCACAGAAGCTGCCAACATGTTACAGAGTAATCTGTGCTGATTCCTTGTGCTTGCATGGGGAGAACTTGCTGTTCCTCAGGTATTTCTCAGACAAAAATGGAGGAGGGATACCCACAAAATCCACTGGTCAAAAAACTCCCCAGGAAAGGATAACGGGACACGCTGTGATCACTGTAGGGCTCTGCTGGTTCTCTTCAGTTTCAAAGAGAAGGAAAAATAACCCTGAAGTAAAAGTGGAGGGGCCTATCTAGCTTGCAATGCTTTGCTATCTATGAGTTTAAACTGCTTTACTTCTTCAGGTGTTTCTCCTCTTTATTTCTTTTTTATTTGTATCTCACTTTCACCCTTCCAATGCTCTCCCAAGGGAATGAGTGTGTGGGGCTCAGGTGCCACCTGGGCTTAAACCACAAGCAAGATAATTGCCTATTAAATAATAAAATAACCAATGCATATTTCTAAGTAACTGTTCTGTGATGATTCCATATTGTGTTTAGCAAAAAATAGTATTAAAAAGGGAGCAAATATAAATTAAATTTGTATTGTCCTAAACGTCAAGTACTCAGTAGCAATTTTCTTGGTTTGAGAGGTGTGCTTCCTTGTTCTTCCAGTGCCACAGGAGGCTTAATCAAGCTGGACCATAAAAAACAAACTCCAGGAATGATGAAATGCAAAATATCCTGACCTCCTTGGAGAGTAATACTGTTTACCTGCCAAGTGAAAAGCTTTCAGCCAGGTGGATCATTTATTTTTAACTGTCACTAAATAGAAGGGAAAATGGCTCCAGGCACTTCAGAAAACAAAGGAAATTAAACATTTAATTGCCTTTGTAATCAAATAGACTTCATTATTATTTTGTTCTGTAGAATATTTTATCACCTCTTTCCCTAATATCTAGAATGGAAATGTTAAGAGTCTTTGTAAGTTCAGAGCAAAGAGTTCAGTAATTTCTCCCTTGGGTAACCTGAAAAGACCCCAAGGACCTGGTGTGAGACCTCTCTTTAGTTAAATGTGCTAAGTCTAACCAAGAACTTCAGAATAAATCCTAATAATCAAGCATCTTACTCAGACTTATTGTGCAACTTCATTTGTATACTCTTCTATACTAAATCCTCTTTTCAAAGTTTCTTCAAAATGAAACTGTGCTGGAAGTTATCACAACAGCAAAAGATTGATAACTACATGCCTGCCTACAAAAGAAAGTATGCTCATAGTTTTTATTGTATTAAATTCAATTGTATGAGACAAAATACCAGCAGGCTGTTATTACTGATGTACAGATACATTTTTCTGTCCTGAAGAAAATTCAATGCAAGCATCTGATAAAACCATTCAATAAATAAATCTATGCACTGTAGACAGTTATAAATAATACTCAAATGTAGCACGCTTCCACCAGCCAGAACTCAAATTTCATTTCAGCAAAAATAATGCAAGTGTTTGCAATAGCTTCAGCTAATTAGACTTCTCAGCACATTGATGGTTTTCCTGGCTCTTACTCTGGGAAGCAGTAAAATTGAAATTTTCATGATATACAAAAGAAACATCAAAATGTGCTTACTTAAAAGTTACAGGAAAAGGAAGCACTTTTAGACTTTTGGTTTTAAACTTTACAACCTTTTTGACAGTCTTCATCCCTCTGAACTCCGATTTATTTTCTTAGTTTAAACTTATATGGTAAAATGGAACCATTTCTAGTAGTTTATATCTGGTGCCTTGGATTTTGAGAGCTTTCCAAACTAAATGGCACCCACTTAAAAGGAAGTTTTGTCTCTAAAGGTCAGACTAGTCCTGATCAGATGGTAAACCTCAACACTTCTGTTGTCCCTAATGTAATGTTGCCTTTACTAAACACAAATGCATTGTCTCCTAAAATATCCTGTAATGAATCTATGTGGAGTTTTGATATTATGCCTTTATTTGATAGAATTTGATCTATCCTGTTGAGAGATCAACATTCTACAGTGTTTGAACAGCTTTTGTGAAGTGAGTTACCACAACCTGCCTGTGAACAAGAGTGTCTGCTCTAGGTTTGCCCACAATTAATTTAAGTTCACGGTGGGCATGGTTCCAGATGGAGGTGTCCTTCTGGCACTTGCCCCCCTGATTTGGAGACAGATTCCCTGGGTGAGACAACCAAGGATGAAAGAATGTCTGGAACACAGACTGATGTATTTGCCTGGATGATGTCACTGGTCATTGATGATGTCATTATTTATGATGAGAGCACCCTGCTCTTATTAAGGGAGGGGTTTGGAATACAAAGCAGGTCCACACAGGTAATTCATCTTTTAAACTTCTAGGGAGAAGTAGAGTATGAATGCAGTTCAAACACAAGTTGAGTGCTGTATTTTACAGAAAAGATTGTAATTGAATGATTTAGTGAATGTCTTACAAATCAAGAAAAAAAAAAGAACAAAAACCCCAAAACCTTCCTGGATGATGGGTCTCAGTTGCTAACCTAGCAATTAAGTTTAAATAACTGGAACAACTGAAATACCAGTAACCTGAGATGAACTGGGAAAGCATAGCCCCAACTCACTGTTAGGTGATAATAGCGCAAAAGAGAAGCCATCACAAAGTTTTACCCCTGGCTACAAAAGTATTTAGTTTCCCAATACAGATCAAAAAGCACAAGAGCCCAAAAAATAAATCAAGGGTCAAAGCAGAAGTCTCAGCTATTCTCAAAAAATGGTCCAGATGCAATATAAGAAATTAAATCATTATTATAAAGCTTGGGGTTTTGTATTTTCTACTTTATTGTGTCAATCAGCACAGCAGCTACACTGTGGAATGTGTGCATGTATAAAAAAAGCACATATAATGGAAATCTTTTAAGCACATCAGAATTCAGACCTCTTTAGATAACAAATCAAGGACCTCTTGGTACTCCTAAGGGGATATCTCCTAAGGGGTTTTCTATAATGGCCTCATTTTTACCCATTAAAACATACATATCAAAAAATGGCATTTTAGTCTATTCAATGCAGAGCCTTTAACTCCACTCTTTGGTAAATGCTCTTAACAATAGAGATGAGCTCCCTTTTACTTGCTTTCTATAAAATTATCTCTGACCTAAAGGTACTACAGAACACCTACAATAATATTATAATGCAAACTTCATATGTTCAAAAATCTAAAGTTGAATCATTGCTTTTAGCATAGAATCAACTTATACAGAAAAACTGTATTGAAAACACCACAAAGAACACAGATCATTGATGGGTGTCAAGTTTTGCCCATGTGAATAAGGTTTTGTGCCCTTATTCAAACACAAGACTTCACAGAATTTAACTCAGTTATACAGGAAATTCCTAGAGTTATAGTGGTACCAATCCTACTAGCCCTTCTTTTAATATTATTTTAGTAAAAATTACAGAAGTGCAATATCTTGTATATATGAAACTGGAAGGCATGTATTGAACAAGTTATTTTACTCATATATGAAAGTAATGTGGGTGCTTCACAAATTACTGTGACACAGATCACAAAATTAAGACAGAACAAGAAAAATCATTATGCTGATGACATTATTTAACATGTTTCTCATCTGCTATTTCAATATATTTGCACTTCCTAATACACAAAGGGCTAATCTCTATAGAATAACTCAAAACTAAATTCTCATTTCTGTGGAGCTTTCTAGGCTCTTTGGGGCTCTAGAGGGAAAGCTGTGGACATTTCCTTGCTTTTACAGGCGGAAAATGTCCTGAAGACTTCACAAAAGATTCTTATTTTCAGACAAATTCAGACACCTTAGAATTTTCCACAGAAATCCAGAGTGCCTTCATTTCTCACCAGTGGATCAGTTTGCAATAAATACCAAACCACTATTTTTCACTTCTTTTTAATTCCAGGTAGAAAGTGACAAAATACTTTACCAATAAATATACACTGTAATTCAAGTAATGCCTACATGTAAACCTTAAAAGTAACACACTCGCATCCATTTTCTACCCTTTGCTATGGTAAAATAATTGGAGGCTGCCAGAAACAGCAGGGAAATCTCAGCACATAAAAGCCATATAGGCCTTCTAAACTCCACTATATCCCCAAGAACACCTAGGAAGGTATTAGTGTGGGATACATGTACATTTGATAAATTCTTCACCTAAAAGCCTGCTCCCTCTTGCAAAAATAATTATACCAGCTTTTGAGGGCATTTGAGGCCCATTTCAGGTCTTCCCAATTGCCAAAAAAGCATGCAGAAAAAAGTCCAAAAATACCCCCATTGTTAATGATTATAATACAGTAAACTATGCTAAAGGTAGTTCCTCTGAATGAATCAAATATAAAATTGGGGCTTTCCCCAACCCTTGAAAAAATAAATCAAATTTATTTTTTTTTAGTACACACTTAGTCTTGCATGCCTCATGGTTTTATTATAGAAAACAAGTGCACAGTAACATACGGTACATCTGTTTCATATTTTGTCTTTCTGCTGTCGTGCTGTTTCTCTCAACATTCAGTAACACACACTTCTGTTGGCTCATAATAATTATTTTTAAGCTGCATATGAAACACAGCCCACCTCCACTGTCACTCCAGGGACATGATATTCCTCCCTCCTTCCCTCCTCCTACAAATGCAGAGTGGAATATAAAGATAGCAGAACCAAAACTAAGACAAGAGAAACCAGGAGTCCTTATCAAACACTTTACATTCCTTCACTTCCAGAAGTTTGGTTTTGCAAACACTCCTACACTGTAATTCATAGAGGAAGTGGTGGCAACGGAAAGGAGATGGTACCAGCAGAAATAATAGTTAAAACTCATTTAAGCAAACCCTAATACTTGCCCAAATCTGTACAAAGACATATTCTCCAAGTGAATAGGCAACCTCAGGCACAACAGCCATGTGGAAACATCTGTGAGGCAAAAAGCAGGACAAGAGCTGGGAGAGAGCACTGAGAAAAGAATGGTGAAGAACTGAAACCAGGAACATGGCATGAGCCAGCAAAAGACACAAGGGGGGAAAATGGAGGATGAGAAGAGGTATTATCTGTAGGGTAAACTGTTAGGTTGAAGCTGAGAAATAATAAACCTGGCAGCCAAGAATGTGTAATCTGTAGAAAAATTGGACCCAGAAAGGGGCAATGAAAGCACAACAGGGGAGGTGAGATGGGAGCAGTGAACATGCAAATAGTCAAGATAACTTGGAGCACAACATCATGGAGAGAATTTTTTACACCTGTATACATAGAGAATAGCCTGTGTCTCAAAAAAGAGAAGATATGGGGAAAAGATAGAGACAAACCAAAAGTAGCAATCTTTTGTCAATCTGATATTGGAAGTTGATGGTGCTGGCATTGCATCAAAAATGCAGCAATAAATATAACAAAAAAATAATCTTAATTTGTCAAAAATTTGCCTCCAGTCTGTCCAAGAGAATCTAAATACTTCTTAGCATCTGTCTGTTCCTATGGGCTTTAAGTCACACTTCACAATGGGACACTGATTGGCAAACGTGAATGCCACTTTGTTAAACAAATAAACATGCAATAAAAATAATACAGCACTGTTGCTGAAATGCCAACTTTAATTGCAGGACTTCAAGCCTCCCCATTTCTTTGGGAAGCAGATGGTAGTTTTGCTGGAAAGCAAAGGACTGGAGGTAGTTGGATTTGGCACATTGAAACTTGGCACCAGAATTTGAAAAGGTTCCATTTCAATTTTGTCACAGGGAAAGATGAATCTATGAATTAGGTCATAAACAGTGAAGTAGAAGCTAAAGGAGCTTTTAACTCTCCAGCCACTTCACCATTAAAGAGTCTGAATAGTTTCCCTTTATTACACACTTTACAGTATGCTGTAAATACCATAAATTAATAAATGATTGCAGCTCTAACCTGAGGCTCTCTTACTGTTTTTCTTCCCTATTCTTTGTGCATAACCACCGAAATAACTGCATCTTAATAAAAAGTTGGCATGCGTATATTAAAAAAAAAGCATATTATTCTCATCAAGAAAGGTGTTTCAGGCACATGCTGAGCAAATACAGTATTATTTACTGGAGGAAAAGAGTTTTTAGACATTCATTGATTCAACTGATAACACTGACATGAGATTATCTATCATATTTCATATTTCAAAAGAACATATGGCTTTCAGTAGATTCTTTTATGAACTGGCCTGCTGACAAAAAAAAGCTTTCCAGATATGCCATTAGCACAACACTAAACTGAAATTCCAACACACCAACATAACAACATCAATATGCTTCCTGGCTGTATGGAAAGTCCTTTTTACACAAAGATATATGTGTTTATAAATATCTAATCAGAAAATACCAATTCCAATGAAATTGTTTCTACGGGATGATTCAGGATTTCAGCAGAAAGGGTACAGTAGAATATTTAAAGAAAGCTATAGAAAGGAAAAATCAGGGGAAAAAAATGATTTTTACAGATACTATTTCAGAAAGTTTTATTTTTCACTCATAAAAAGAGAACTAGGTCATACTTTCTCAGTATTTTAATAGCAAGTAAACAGGGAATTACTAATATACAAAATACAATTAATTACCAACTTCCTTCATCCTGGTTACTTCACAGTCCCGAAGACATAGCAGTGTAAGGCTATAGGGTGTGTATAGCATCACTTTTTCAAAACTTATGTTTTACTTTAAGGATGGGATTTTGCAAGACCTTAAAAGAATTTCACAGCATGAATTCAATAGCTAAATCTAGCGAGATCTGCTCCCAATTTCCCCAGGCATTTTTCACAACCTTCCTTCAAAGCATTAAGTACAAGCTTGCACAAACTAACTTTAAAAAGAACACTCTTCTCTATCTCAAGAAAAGATATATGAAAATACATTGCTTATCTCAAAAGTGGAATTGTTTGGGTAACATTCACTCCAATTCAAGGAAGGAAAAAAAAACAAGAGTCCTCATACATCCCTGTTTCCTGCATGTGTCAAGACTATGTTCCCATTCCAGATGTACTCAGAAGTTCCCCTCCTATCTGCTACTAGATTTGGGGTTTTTCCTTATTAAAGTACAAGCAGCAGCATTTACCAAAGAGAAACCACAAAAACACATATTTACAATTTTTCAATTCCCTCTCATTTTTATTACCATGTATTTATATTTCCACCAATATTTTTATTCCATAGCCCTCATCTCTCATTCAGTGCTGACAGACATGTTATTCCTTAACCATATAAGTATTTATACCACAAACTTCAGTGCACAGTAAGGAGGATATAAACAGTCTCAGGGCAGAGTAAATTCAATTATAGCCAGGCAGCTAAAATGTAACACAGCATACCTAATGAAAATCTTTCATTTCTCATTTAAATTTTTCAAAGTAAACATTTCTGCAAGCATGTTATGAACATTTTTAAATTTTGACAACCTGAAAATGACCAGTAAATACTTTTTTTTATTTTAGATGGGTCATATCCTGCCAATTTTTTTTTGTAAGCTACTGCCTTCTTTTTGCCATGGCTTCAAAATACCCAGAGGATGTCAAAACGAAGCAGACAAAATCCAGCCCTCTCAGTGAAGCCACCTCCACAGATGACACAAGCCCTGAGCTGACACTCAGCTGCTGCTGCAGGGCTCAGGGCTGGCAGCAGCTGCCAGCTCTGGCCCTCACCCTCCAGCACAGCCTTGGCCACCACAGTGTCTCAGCCACCAGAGGCACCAGCCAAGCACCCAGGTGCTCACAGCACAGCAGAGCTGGCAGCTGGGAGGTGACAAAAGTTCAGGTGATAAAATTTCTTAGTGGTAGACATGACCTCACCCAAGAGAGACTGGTTGCGACCAAGGGATTTGACCCATCAAATACACACTTCTTTCTCCACCTAATGAAATGTTCAAATGAACCTTCTAGTATTACTCTAATATGTTGGAAAAAGTCAGTTTTGTACACGTTAAAAAATAAATCAAACGGAATTAATATTTTGTAAAAAGAAAGATAAGTATGCAAGATATAAAGCTAAATTTGCAGAACCATCCCCTATTTCATGCTATAGAAGGAATTACTCTAGGGATTAATTTATGTTCTTATTCACAACCGTTTTTCTAATACAGTCATTAAATTCTGTTTTATGAATCACTGTTCTCATCTGGGCTAAAGCAATTAAGTTCTCAAGACAGAACAGTAGGTGTGCTGCTGCTAATTAATACTCCCCTGAGGTGAGCCTAGAGTTTGCCTATATCTCCAGTACACCTGAGGTTGGCATTAATCAAGATAACAATTCTTTCCTGGCATCTCTCTGAAGGAACAAACTGGGCATTTAGGATCAAATTTCTTTCCTTAACCTCCCCCCTCCCCAACAGGCTCTCCCTGCTCTAGTCTGAGATGTGGTGCTACCCTGACTTGTAACCAGAATTTCACCCACAAACTGCAGTGCTTCCTACCTAATCCACCTTAGGGAATCCATACAACACGATTTTAGCAATTTCAGCTGACTACTCAATTGGTAAAATCTGGTAACACAGGAAAAAACCAGCCCGTACATCTGGCACTAAATACAACACCTAAGACATAAGGAAGATATTTCTGAGTTCATACCAAGCCCCACAAGTGCAGTTCTGGCTGTTTCTGTATGTCAGCTATATTTTTCCTCCCTTCTAATACCTTATTATCCAATTGCTCCACTGACAAAACAGAAACAAAAAAACAAAAAAAAAAACCAAACCAACAAACAAACAAAAAAAAAAAAAACCAACTTGTTTGAATACTTTACTATTTCAGCCTCTGCCATGAAGCAGAAGAAATTCCTCTTTTTTGTTCTTCCTACAAGTGGTTGGTGAGTTTTTTTATAAAAAAACATTTTGGTTGTGCTTCAAAAAGAGTTCTACATTTTCCAGTTATGCTATTGATGGATGTACTGTATGTAAATACAGACAATTTCTGTTTCTCCTGTTGTTTTAAATTTGTTATGTTAGTTTATTCTTATTGTGTGTGAAGCTCTATTTCTGTGTGCATAGTTACGAAGGTGTACTAACAAAGAAAGTTTCTAATCCTTTTCTGTTATATTAACAGCCAGAAAATACTAACTGTCCTAATTTTTATGTCTTAAGATTTTGCTTTAGTTCATTAATTCAAAGTTCTCAGGAAAAATTTGCAACTTTTAAAAACATTACGAAGCACACTTAGACAAAATTTGAAAATCTTGGAAGTTTCAATAAAAGTTCTTCCATCTCATAACAGTTTATGGAATAAAAGAGATATGCTACACAAGGTGGGGGGAATCAAACATAAACAAAAACAACCCAAGCCCCTGAGACTGCTATTTTCCCAGAACAGGGGAAGCAGTCAGTCTTGAAAGGACTTTTGTGTGTCAAGATATTTTTAGTCTCACAAAGAAGGATGCTGGAATTGCCAGAGGCTGCCAACAATCTAATGGAAGCAAAGAACACTACAGAGATCTAAGAGTCAATGTGAAACTGGATTTCAATAAATTGACTTCTGTAAAGTGCTTTTATACTTCTATGGTACTCTGAGGAATGTCAGAAGAAATATCTCATTACACTGGTTCACTTCAGTGCAAATAATGTCACTCAGTCTTAAACATATTCACATTTCAGTTTACAAAACAGGTGCTCACCATGAAAAGTCACAGAGATGCTGCAAGGGCAATGAAAAGGCATCCCACATGCCAGACACAACGTGCTAGGTGCCAGCACCTACCCCAGACATTTGTGCATTTTTTGTATTCACAATAATTCTATTATCAAGGGAAAAGATACTTATGCTCAGGAATACCTGAGAAGTTAGTCAAGGTACACCAAGAGCATAGAAAAGATAGTCTCCACTTAGAACATTACTCTGCAGATTCCAGATCATCAATTACAAGTGGAAAAAAAAAAAAGTCAAATTAAATTCACAGTAAGGAATCTGATAGACCAAAAAGAAAGCCTTTCCTGTATCCCTTTAGGCATAATCACTGTTCTGATGTCCTACTGATATGAAACGTTCAAGTTTATATTTTAGTAATCAATTACTATAAAGAGATAAATTTGAATACAGGATAATATTAGCAAAAGGTTAATGAGAATATTTATTTAGTAAAACTTACAGCGGTCTTAAAGGTCAGGTTTAGGTTTAGTTTTGGTAAGATTTAATCATGAAATCCCTTACAGCACAGCAAGAAATCATGCAACTAAAATAGTGAGAACCAGTCTGAGCTGATGGAAAGCTGCTATGGTATTTCACACCCAAAAAATCAAAGCCTCAGTCACTAAAGTATAAAAATACTTTTTCGTGATTGACGAAGGCAAATTAAGTTATTTGGTGGCAGAGATCCATTTTCAAAAGCAATGCAGGAATTAAATTCATATGCTGAGATGCTATGAAACCTTTGCCAATAGGGTTTCTGAACATCAAGTTTTACACTAGATCCAAGAGGCTAAATCCAAAAAAGAATGTATTTATCCAGTGAGTATTTCCAGATGCCCAGACAGGACAGATCATGAACTCCTTCAGTTGCTGTACAGAGGGTTTTTGTTTCTGAAATTAAACCTCCACAATTTACTTCTCAAATACAGACACTTCTAAAGCATTTGTTCCTTAAATACTCAGCACACTACAGCTAAATTATTTTAAAGATTCTGTACAAAAAACTGAACACTCCACTTCCAACAGGAAACATTGCTAAGGCCTCTTGGTTTGCTGCGTCATTCAGGTTTTGCCCAACTTAAAGGAAACTGTAAACCAAAATAGAATAGCTCTACCAAATTCATTAGATTGTGTTTGGACTATTTGTTTCATTACTTAGATACTAGATAGTTAGATTAAAAGAGTAAACTGCTGAAGCAAAAGAAGCCACATGAAAAACAGCAGAAAATAGAAAGGCATTAAAAGAAAAAGCCATAACATCTCAACAACAGAGATTGATCAGGAGAGTTACTTCATATACAAGAATTATCAATTTAACATGTAAAGTTCAACAATGTAGCTATGCACAGAATTTAAAAATACTCCTTTTTTAATCTAAAAACTTGATGTCTGATTGAGTGCTTAAATCACCTGTGTCCATCTGGAAATTTACACTATAAGCGGCAAGTTCAACAGCTTGAACTGATAGTCTTTGTTTTCCCTTATTCCTTTATTAAAGAAAGTAAATTCACTCAGAAGAACTTGTTGCAGACTATCAGGATGTTCCTCTTCCCTGAACTGTGAAGAGAGCAGGATGAACCCACTTTATAATGGTCATTATAAAGGTTTAGCAATATCTACAAACTCTTTCTTGTGTCCACATCCATGCTCCCAACTGACAGCGAGTTTCAGTTCAACTGCAGGTCCTGCAGCACAGCCCTTCCCTCCAGGGCCTCACTCCTGGGCAGGCAACATGGGAAAAGGGAAGGACAAACCCAGGGGAACAGGGAACTTTGCCTTTTCTCCTGCCTCCTCACATCTCAGCTTTTTATCCTCTCACACGTGGATGATGCCTGCTACAGTGAAACAGAAGGGAGCACTGCTTTTAAGGATCACACAATGCAGAGCATTGATGAAGAGTAAAGAGTTACTTTTGAATTTGGGAAGAGGAGGTGAGTAGCCACACTGTCCTTGAGAATTACTACCTCAAGACACAGCAGACTTTCAATTTAAGAGTCAAAGAAAATGCATAGTCAAAGCTGAACAGCACAGCAGAGGAGAGGGCAATAACAGTGAACGTGCAAGATGTGTAAATGGTATAAATAAGGAGTTTATACAAATTGACTCACTCTTCTTAATCACACATAATCCTGCCAGTAGCCTTTTGCGAGCTGAATTAAAAACAAAAACAGCAGCAAGTCTCATTATGTGTTTTCCTGAATTTTCTACCATCTGGCAAAAATGAGTTAATCAATAAAATGAAAGGAAAATCATAGCAAAATAGAGTTACTATAGTTTTTGCAGTAAAAACTGTTTGGTTTTGCACATTTTAGAATTCCTCATCCGTTAAGATTATGATTAAAAACAAATGATTACTTAATTCTACAAAAAAAATGTAGGATGAAAGTAGGTCTTGAAGGGTGAAGTTTGTTGTAGACACTATTAAGCCAGGATTAGGGAAAAAAAACCAAACCAGAAAAACTAACATATTTCCACAGTAGTAGGAAAAGATTGACCTTAATTAAGACACTGAAAAAAAAATAAACCACAACCCTTCAGATCATATACAGATAGAATTTAAAAAAATATATTCATGGACATTTGAAAATAAAGTGTCCAGGGCAAAAACCAAACACACTATTAGAGCTAAAACACACTACTGACCTGCCAAAGAGAGAGTAATTCAATGGCAAATTGTGTTGTTCACTGCACTGAGTATCATCAGTATCCAACACTGTCATGAAGCAGAAATGCAAGTGTGAAACACCTGCAGTACCCCAACTGTGACACTGACTTAGGAAAAACAGCAGAAGAACGTGAGCAATTGTCGGTTGGAACAGAAATAAAGTGATTTTGGAAGTGGTGGGGAGAAAGGTGGGGGGAAAGGCACCTGCACAAAATAATTTTAGAAGTTGGGACCAATTTAGTAAGAAGCAAAGGTGTCTTCCTATACCCAAACTACTCTACTGTTTTGAGTGGCTTTTAATTAAGATATATTAAAATACCTGAAATATTAATAATGCAACACTGTAACAAAATCTGCCATAAAATATTTACATTAATACTTCAATTAGTTAATGGCACTAATTTTTTTATCAATTTTATTTCCAAATTATCTCAAATTAAGCTTTTGGACTATCAAATAAAGAGTAGATTCTACCTCACATGTTTGGAAACAATTCAACTGGACACAGTTGGGAAATGAACATCTAGAAAAACTTGGGAACAAAATTTGGTTTTCAAATAAAGTTTCCAACTGGCTTGAGTTACCATTTTCTTCTGAGACCACTGTGACATGTAAAAAAGGAGACCCTCTAGACAAAACAACTAGGAAAAATATATTCCTAAAGATAATTTCATTTTCTTGTAAATCTGCATAATCTTTCCTCCAATACTTGATTCTATGTTTAGCCATCAAGGCACAGGGAGGCAATGCTTTATACAAGACCTGAACTGGATAATGGCCTTGCCCTATTTAACACAGGACCACTGGTGCCTTCAATTCATGTTTTATTGTTACATCTATATAGGTCTTTAAGAAAAAAAAATCTCTTCTCTAAAATGTTACTCACAAATACTTTTCCTTGGAGTTTGCCTGACTGGCACTGCTTGTTAATTCTGCAGTCCTGCAGCCAGGACAGTGCAGTGCATTCAGGTGGAAAAGTCTATCACCAGTGTCCTCATCTAATTGCTCAAATTCTCATTCTGACAGTTCTCCCTCTTCAGGGGATGAGTTGCCTGAACAGGATGAAGAATGCCTGGTTTTGCCTTCTTCAGCAACCTCTGTGTTTTCTACTCCTTAGCTCTCTCCTCCCTTCCTTTACTGCACCAGGGAATCCGAAGACAAAAATATCTCTCAAGTGTAAGGAAAGTAGCAGATCGTTCATACACAATTATGCAGCTCATTCATTCCCTTATTTCAACCAAACTAAGAATGTACAAGTTATGTTATAAATAGAAAAATATATTAAAAATAAATATACTAAAATAACAATAATATAAAATATAAAACGAAAATAAATTTTATCTACCAGAGGGTGACATAGGAAGTAATGGTTGTTCACCAGTGATGAAAAAACATGCCAAATCACTCTTGCTAGCAAAACTTACACCAGCATACAACCCAATCTTCTTCTGAAAACAAGTTTTTAGGAAGATTATTGTAGTATCATTCTAGTGGTATATTGTAATTTTCATTACAATATTACAAGTGTTAATTATCAGAAATATTAAAGGTTGTGGGTTTATTTTGGATTTTTCACAATATATATTAAAACAGATAAGACAATATAATACATATCTAAATGTATTCATGTTCACATTGTGGTAAATAGGTATGATTCGCACTTATAAAATTGAAACAGAAATTAATATTGATACAGTAATTAATATTTGGAAATAATAAAACAGTTAAAAAGGTGAAATACCAAAAAGGAAAGGGAGAGGAGGGGCTCCACCCCCCACCCCCTTCCCTGCAGATGTTCAAGGACAGGAGGAAAAAGCAAGAGATAACGGTTACTAAAAATTAACAAAAATAAAGGGAAAATCTGGTTGGGTCCCAGGAAAATGCCAATTATAAGAGATTTATTGCTTTGATACTAAAATGTAGTAATATGTTAGTTTTGGCTTGCATGGTACTGGCTTGGTGCACATGCGTAACCCGAAGGTGAATTAAAGGACAAAAGAGGAAGAGGAGAGCCTTGGTCATGGACGACCCCCAAAGACTTGTGTGACCACCAAAATGAGTGGTGGAGCATGCACGGTAAAGGTGGTGATGAGGGCAGAGGTAGAAGTGCGATGAATCAAAAATGGGAGGAGATGACACTGACACATGGTTTATAAGGGGTGAATCTTCCCTTGGCAAGCTCGTACGTGAGGCGGCCGGGGTCCAAGAGCCCTGCACTCCGTACCCCGCAGTTATCTTTTGCTTATGCGCTATTATTTGAACCAAATTATCCCTTATTTTTAACCAAATTATATTGTCAATATATATTTTCTAAACTATTCAATTAAAATTGCTGCTACCTCAAATATTGTTTGGTTTTTTATGATGGGATAATTGGGCAAACAGAACAACATCAAACTCACTATAAACCTCAGTAATTTTTCAATAGGTAGCACATACTCCATAGCCCAGAGAGCTGTGCTGACAATAAGGTACATTTCCAGAATGATGTGGAAAGAATTTTGGCTTCCAAATAAAGGGTAACTGGAAATTTTGATTTCCCCCAAGATACAGCTTAGTTTCTGTCACTCAGGTAAGAAATTTAGTGACCACTGAATGCAAAATAGTCTGATTATCACAACTTATGTATAATTTCTTAATCTACACATGTGCATAATTACATATAGACCTGAATAGAGCAGCAGGCTTTTATTACAGAGATGTTGATTGCAAACAGTGATTCCTCAAGTTTGGATTGACACATTTTATTTATGCTTTGGTTTATCATTATTTAAATATAACCCACTAGTTCATCTCCACCTTCCAGAGCACCCAAATATTATACCACAATAATCAGGCATTTTTTCGCTGAATTAGTTAAGACCATTCTTATGCTTAACCAGTAACTAGGTACCTGGAAGTTAATGTCAGACACAAGAAAAAGTTCATACTAACAGGACTATTCTTTCAGCCTTTCTACCTACACATTCCAAAAGCTATGTCCATTTACACAGCTGAAATCAGAATACAGAGAAAAAAAACTAATTTTCAAAGCACAGCTCCCTGCCTCTTTCTGTGGTTCTCCCAATTTAAATGCAGGCTTTTGCAGTGAGACTTGTACTGTATACAATTAATGCTGTAGTCAATTAAATGGAAACTTGAGTGAGTTCCAAAATCAGCCCTTGTTTTAGGGGTTGCTGCTCCTCTGAAGCTGCACCCCAGCTTGTGTTTATGCTTTTCCTGTAGGTTCTGCTGACCTTGGCTTTTCTTCTACAGCAATATCTGTGATTAGGCCTCACCCTCTCATTCAATTATAGATGAGAATGGAATACAGACCTTACAAGACCCTAGAATTCTGTGCATCTCCAACACTGAAATATTGACATTGATTTGCCTCAAGATTTTGCTTTTGGCAAACCTATCATTTATTCATTTTCCTTCAAGATAAAAAGAGTATTTACATGAAATCTACTGCTTTCTTTTAACATGTGTTTTGTTAGCTTTTTTGTCATCTTCCAACACCAAGAGTAATAGCAATAACTATCCTGTGGCAGATGCTTAAGGAAATTCAGAAAGTAAATACTTTCCCCATCCCACAGGCCAAATATTCTAAAATTAGTGGATTCAAAAGACTTATTTGCTCCTGCCACAAGCAATCCAATTTGAACCAAACTTATGCCTTATAAAATATGCCAAGGGTTCCTGAATCCTGATTTCTTTACCGCCTCAGCTGACAGATACTCCAACAATAAATTCAAGTAACAAATATTATCTCGCAGCTGACAGCTTTAACAAGTGACTCACTAGCACCAGGGACTACACAGTTCCATAGCCAAGAATGCCAGACACCTTCACCAGAGGAAATGACAAACAGCCCAAATCTGACCCTGCGTGGCATTAACCAAGCAGAACTCCCAGACATGCAAAAACTCAGAAAATTGAATCAATGACCAACAGGTTAAGTCACCATCACAACATTGCCCTTACCCTGACAACAATCTGAAACGCATCTTATGAATCCAGGAATATAACAGAAAAGAGAAAGGTTAGGAAGTGTCAGGCAAGTTTACCTTTAAATTATATACATATATAAAATAAATAAATATAATGCTTTGCAGCACAGTCAAAAGGGTTGTGTTTCTCAGAAACAGCCCAGAGGAGGAGTTCTGTACTGCAGGCTAATTGAGTGTGGCATAATCAATTGCCTGTTAGATGATTTGGGGACAATTTTCAAAAAAATACAAGATGAAGGACCAAAGGAAGGAAAACATCTGAAATTTTACTAATAAAGACTAAAAATGTAAAATGAGAAAGAAGTTACTCTTTTTCCAGTACTTCTTTCCTGTTCTAAATAAAACAGTACTCTTTCAGTTGACAGCTAAACACGGTGCATTCTAAAGACTACAACTCATGGTCCTTATCTTTTTCGAAATACTGAGGACAACAGAACAAAACCACAAACTACTTTCCTCAGACCTCTTTATGCCTCAAAAATGCCCAATAGGGTGCAACTTATTTACCACTAACATGTGATACAGTTTTCATACAGCTTAAACTATTAGTTTCTATTTTTTCATGTATACATGAATACTACTATCTAAATTAGAATAGTACCAAAAAGCTTCAGCTTCCACAGTCACATTCCTATTATTAATTTTTCTAGCTCAATACTTACCAAGATTTTTGAGACGGAGGGTCTCAAAAGGTTAAGAGTAACTAAATTCCCTCATTCACCCTCAAGCACTTTCAGGATATTACTCCATCAAAATGTCCTTGTTTATCTGTAGTATCCTGGCCCCCTCCTTATGAAATTCTACTCCCCACCAGAGCCAGGAGCCTTTGCTCCTCATCAGTAACAACAACAGAAGGCAACACAGCCTTCAGGCCCAGCTTATTCACCGTTCCTCACCCATTACACACCATTCCTCCTCAGCAGAACAGTCCTGCTGTGTCAGCCTCTTCCCATTTCACAGCCATTATTGTTGTGAATGTAACATAAAATCCACTGATTTCATTCTGCTTTGCTATTCAGATAATGACCATTTGACCTATTCCATGTGGTTAAATGCTTAAGCACTTTGCTGCATTTAATAAACAAAGTAAAGAAGAATATTTTGCACTTACCTAAATTGCCATCAGTGTACATGAGTTTAAATGAAGAAAAGAGTGGAAACATGCAAAATAAAGTTAAAATCAACAAGTATGCATGCAGCTCAAGACAAATATTTTTTTAAAAGCTGAAGAAAGCAGAAAACAACAGTACAGGGAAAAACAGAAAACAAGGTGAATGGGTGTGATGAACCTACTGGCTTTACAGAATCATCCTAAAACACCTTAAGAAGCTTCCACTGGTTGTAAATACTGTATTAAAATTTGATGTTGGAAGTATTTCTTCTTGAAGAGACTAATTTAGTAAAAATACAGCAAATTTCTTTTTTAAGATTATTAATATGAACACATACCTCAGGTAGTATAGTAAACCACAAGCACAACATTTCCATTCCTCAGCTTTGAGTTGTGTAACCATGTACTTCATTAATATTCACAATAAGCTTCAAAATCCCTGCTGTTTCAGACATTTACACAATAAGATGGGCTGAAAAATATTTATACCCAAAAATCCTCCTCTGGCCACAACTGGTATTAACAAACAATGAAAGGTCCTTTCCAACCAGTAATCAAGTGCATACTTTCACCCATTAAGGAAAGCAATATCCATCTATAAACTCACACTAAATACCCAAGTGCTGGCAACTGCCTGCATATTCCACTACAATGAGCCTACAAGAACTTCAAAGGGCATAAACAAAATATCTAAAAAAAACCTGATTTTTTTTTAATAATGTATACCTTAGCCTAATCAATATTTTATTAGGAACATATTTTAATTAGCACAGAGAAGGGAAATGTAATTTCAGAATATTTTTCAGTATATTTTCTCTTATTGTTCTATTTAGATACTTGTCATGAATCAAAGTGAAAATGAAGACCACATTGTGAAATAACATTGAGTAGCTACTCACAGTTCTAAATTCATGAATACACATTCCCTTCTGTACTGATTATTTTATCAGCTCTCTTGTGCTAATTGCAGCATTTGAGTTATTCACATTGCTACAGATGGACAAAAGTTACTTGGAGAAACTATTTCAAGAAATTTTTTTATTCAGAACTATAAACCTCAGAGGAACTGCTCACTATCCTTTTTATCTTCTCTCCATCTCATTAATCAGAAGTAAATTCCTGCAGTATCAGGATAGGAACTAAACTTCAAAAGATCAAAATCCGTAATGTGTTCTCAAAGAACACATTATGTCAATTAAAATCACCTGGGTTTTTTTAAGGGAAAAAAGGATCATGCTCATCCTTTTATTTCCAATATAACCATGCCATGCCTGTAAAAGTGCCACTGTTCATAGCACACAGTGTCCATTTTGTATTAATTATGTATTAAATAATTACATTTTCAAGTAAATAAAAGTGGCTTATTTTGTGCAACAGGACTTAATAAGCATTTTAAAAAATATCACAGTGATTCAGTTTTTGCAATGCCATAAAAGCAGCACATAAACTGATAAACATTAATGTATTGTATTAGAAGCAGCTAATCCAAAGCAATAAATTAGTTTTCCCTCTTGGCAGGCAACAACTTTGGAAATGAATATTGCTGAATAATGTCTTGTGTCTTCCCAGCACTTCCCACCTCATGGCCTTTTGCTGTCCACTGAAACCTTCTGCACTAACTCTCCTGTACATTACACATTATTAGAAGCTTCTAATCAAGCCAGATGAGAGACAATTACTATCTACCTAGAGGGAAAAAAGCAAAATCTCTGTTTGAGACACTGTAAATGGATAACTCCAAGACGAAGAACTACTTTAAATAGTTAAAAACATGCAGAGTACTTCCTGCCCCTATGTATACCAACACATATATAAAATAATTCCAGTTATGCTGTGAGAAAATATCACAAAGAACATGAAGAACAAAAGCCAACTAAATGTGGGCTGTGATATCAAAGTACAGTGCTGAAAGCATACACTTTCAGAAATATAACAATTTTCAAAAGAAAAACAGGAATGTCCAAGTTGCTGTCCATAAACTTCCTCATGGATCCCCTTTTGCTTCCAAAAGGTTTAATTTCATCAATTTTCCTGTTGAAACTGATCCTACTATTTCAAACTAATTCATTTATTTGGCAAATTTATTTTAATTTATAATCCTATTTTCCAGGATGGTTTTAAGCCTTCCCAATCTTGCCATTATCTGGATACATAACACATCCATCCTTTAGGACACTGAAGAAAGCCTCAAGCACATGACAGATCCCTAGCACATGACTGATAATTACACTTTGACACAGGCTTCCAATCAAATACTTCTCCCTGTAGTAGCCACTCCCTGTCATATGCTTCCCACCAACTCACTAAAGGGAAATCTTTTGAGACAAATTTTTCTTAACATCAATATATTGTTACTGTTTTTCCATCATGCATAAAGGGTGTTTTCCTGTCATCCAAGAAAAATCAGATGTCTTTGACATGATTTTTGGTAAATCCATATTGCATTGTTAGTGTATTTTTTTCATTTCTCTCTATATATTTAGAAATAGCTGGTGATTTTTTAAAAGACAGCTTCCAAATAATTCTTTGGGTTTTGCAATATTTATTCAGAAACCACTATAAAAATATGAAACACATTTCACTCATTCTCTCATTTCACTTCTTTTCTGGCAGGTAGATTTGCCCTTCTCCAGTCTCCTAAGAGCTCCCAAACTTTGTTAGGAGACCCAGAAATCCAGGCAGGGTCACTTCCATCATGGACAGCCAAAGTGAAAACACTTTTTAGTGTTCCAGTGTGAAAAAACTCTATTTTTAACAAAGTTTTATAAGCCAGTAAACCTCAGACACAAAAGGACAGACTGACCACTTTAGGACAGATGTCATAGAGCACATCACCATTTTTGTTCTTTAAAATTACAGCTTTTTGATGATTCTAATTTAAATTAGTTGTTTGAAAGAATCAATAGTCTCCTGAATAAGAATGACAAACAAGCTGACACAGCCAGCTTGGGCTTCCAAAGCCATTCCTTCAGAAAGGCTCCTCTCCAAATGCTTACAAGAAAAGTGAGCAGCAATTACGTAAGAGAATGGGTCCTTTTATACACAAATATTTGATTACAAGAGAGGAAATAGCAGAAACACATAGTTGACTCCTAAAACCAACAGAAGGTCCCTGGAGTTTTGCTGGGACCTGTGGCTGGGCTTTGTGCTGACTGACACTTCCTGAGCAGCCCAAAGAACAGGGTGATCAGTAAGATGACTAATTTTCCTCATGGTGTTTGGCTATGCCGGGCAGTAAAGACAAAAGCCAACTGCAAAGAAGAATTTTATAAGACTAAGCAAATAGTCAGAGGCTGGCAGATGAAATTCAAGGAGACAAAAGTGACACACAAGTGAAAATAATCCTACCTTTAAGCATAACAAGCTGGGATCTAAACTGCTTAGAATGAATGGCGAGGGTTTTTTCAGCTATAATAAATGTTTCCATTAAGATATTAGCTTAGTGCTCAGTAGCAGCAAAAATAAAGGCATCCAAAACTGGAAAGAACAAACTAATTGTTGGGAATTTCTGTGAGAGAAATACAGAATAAAAGGGCAAACACTACAACATCAACACCACTCGTTTTACACCTTATCAAAAACATAAGATGTTTTGGTCCCCTTGCCTCAAAAAAAAAATCCCAAACATTTAACAGGTCTGAAAAACATCATGTTACTGTTTCACAGGGAATTATCACACGTGGTAAGATGCTGCTGCCTGGAAAAGAGCTGAGGGAGGGATGTGATGATGGCACTGTAAAGTCCTAAGTGGCACTGAGACTGGCACCAGACATCAATTATTTATTGCTTCTTTCACTACAAGGAGCAGGAAATCCTTGCAAAAGCAGCCAAAGCCTAGTGCAAAACCAAATGCAAACAGTGGTTCCTCACAGGTATGTTAGGCCGTAAGAGCCTGTGGACACTGGCATTTTAAACAGGCCCAAAAGTAACTGGTTGAATTTAAAGTTCATTGAATTATTAAGCACAAAGAAACAGCAGCTGGATCACAAGGAGCACTTGCTGGGGATATCATTATGTACTTGGCCTCTCCTGTGAATGTTTGGACATTTAGCAATGGAATAGAGCTACCCAATGTCTGTGTATTATGGAGGGAGGATTCATGTTAAAAATACACATAGAACAAAATACATTGCTTTTGTCAGGTTTGCTGTTACAAGAAAGTAAGAGAGTTTGTCAAAAAGATACAACATGAATGAACTCATAACTGAGTTACTAGTTTACTTTCCCTCAAGATAAGCAAAACTAGATTTTAGGGGGAAAAACCAAAACAGAATTGTCACTGGTGTGTGACAAAGTCTCTAAACACCAGATTCAAATTCCAAAAGTCAGTATAAGATATTAATGTGACATTTCCATAAGAAACACATCAGAGTCTATTAGAATCATTCTCCCTTTAAGGTGACACCAACTACCACAATTAAAGTATCTAACCAACAAAGTTTTTGAAAAACAGAACCTCCACCATGCATCTTTTTGTTAATGTTGGTTCTAGCAGCATCTTAGTGCATCTGCTATAAATAAATAATCAGCAACTACTATTGTCAGTCTGGATACAAAAGTTATACAAGACAGTAATAAATTAATTCATTGCACTGAATTCCTGATGACAGCCCAGCCAGTTTCCCACTGAAGTGACTGGTAACTGACTTGCCAACTCTGTAGATATTTAGGTTCATGACATGCCTAAAGGTGGAAAGTTTGTTGAGAAGCTCTAATTGATCACAAACTTGGAAGTAAATTAAAAATCTCAGTTGTTGCTGCCTGCCAGCAAAGAAGTTTAGATTTGGAATCTGGAAGTGAGAGAAACACAGGACTGTGTTTTTGTCTGGAGAAAGTTAACAGATGGTCTAAAAAGGAGCAGCTTTAAAATAAGACCAGAAGCCAAAAAGTGTGTGGAGAAAGGAAGGATAATTTTTTTTATCTATTCTGTGCTGCTGTTTCGCATAGCTTTGTGTATATATATAGCTGTATATTTGATATAGCAGTCTCGGAGTCTAACTTCATCGATTTATTCATCCAGACTAACATATTTGAATCTTTTTGCAACTTCAGGAAAATAATGTTACAATGTGAATAGAAGTATTTGAAATACCTATTTACAAGATACTCATTTACTACCATGCAGGTCTCTGAAATGTTATTGAAAACTTCATTCTGTAATGCAGAAGTACAGAAAGCTGAATATGAGGATTTACCATCTTTTAAAACTGTTAACTCCCTGTACAGCTTAAACAAAATATGCCTCTGGATATTTATTTTCACTTTTTCAAAAGTGACTCATTTACCTCTTCAGAAAATGTTGCCAAGACAACTTTTAGACAGTTACAAAAAAACCCTAGAGAAAGTTTCAAACATCAGAGAAAGGGTAACAACAATTATTTTATCCATCTAAAATGTGAAGGGATGTTGCATGAAGGAAATTATAACCTGCATTTGGATTCTTATTAGTGTGTTTTCCTGCAGTTTAGCAGTCAGAAGCAGATATAACAAGACATAAAATTCTTGTGGCAAATATCAAACTCGTGACAGCACTGGATACAGTACCAAAAGCAAAACATCAAATGCTTGGTTGTAAATCAACACAAAGAAGCTTTCATAATTACTTACCTGATTTTCTTCATGGGAAACTCTCATCTGTTCTTTAAGAACTGACATTCTGGCTGCTTCTTCTTTCCTCAAGACTCTCTCTTTCTTTAGCTCAGGACTCCAGAAAGTTTTGATGCTGTTCATAGAGGACCCCAGCTTGCTGTCCTTAATGTCGAGCTCTTTTCTGAGAAGGTCATTCTCCCTCTGTAGATCCTTAAGCTGAGCCTGCAGATCTAACATGGTGCTATCCCTAACCTGTCTCAGCATGGAAGGAACCTGGTGGTGGTGGTGGTGTGAGGATGTGGTCAGCCCTCCGTGCTGGTCAGCGTAAGAAAGGACATCTGTGTGTGACAGTCCAGCAGAAGCGATATTGGGGCTGCTCCCCATGGCCGTGACTCGGCCACCATACACAGCTCGATTTGTAGCCCTTCCAAGAGTCATTGTGCCCTTTGGGAAAGTAGTAGAAGCTACACCCTCGTGGTCACTCAGGTACATTGGTCCAGATGTTGCATAGGCTGCGTTAAGGGACTGGATATTCTCCATGGACAACGTCTTCCCTGCCCCCCCTCCTCCCCCGCTGCTGGTTCTCCTGTGGCCCAGGCGGGGGGACCTTGGCAAGCGGGGGGACCTGGAGGGACTTCCTTCCAAGTTGCTGATTGTTCTTGCACTTCCATACATTTTTCTTCTACTTTGAGGTACTATTTAGTAAGAAACTAGTAACACTAAAGTTGAATGTTAAATTAAGAATTCTGGCTAGAAATACTGGCAGTTTCACCGCATTCTTCCAGTAGGCAAAATCTGGTTTTCCTCCCAAGACACACCTGAAATAAAAAAAACATAAAATTAAGTTTTCATTTTGGAAAATAAATTTACAAGTAATCACCATATATCAGGAAAATCAACTTCCCAGAGTAATAAAATAAAATCTGCTATACATTTTATATTTAGGATGATTAGTTAAAAATGCATTTTCAAACTAATTTCAATCAAAATTAAACTCCTCACTCATTTCTTGCTAGAAAACTTCAAGCTAAAGCATGTCAAACTAAGTTGGAATGAACAACATGGGCCCAGTACAATAACATACCATACCTTACCTTGTCACTTAAATGACTGACAATATGAAATTTATATAAAGAAAAATATTTATTATTGTCATAAAGAACTACCCTCTTAAAGCCTCCAGAATTCAGTCCCAAGGCACACAGATATAAAGGAATCCTGTTGATTTACTTTTTCAATTTTTGGCATTTTAACATCACTGTCCAAATCTGCCTCTCTTCAGTTGTCATGCAGCATTCAAGGGACAACCCACAGTTTGTTCCCTCACAAGACCCTGTGCAGCTTTTCTGCTGTCTCAACTTCAACATATTGACCAATAAAAAAAAAATAATTCTCATCTAATTCTCAAGTGCCAGCCATCCTCAAGCCCTCTGAGAAATCCATCCTTGTATCTTTATAGTTGCCTGAAACAGTTCCATAGCTCCTTCATAGACAAACCTCCCATAAGACCAGAACTGAAGATCACTTTCCTTCCACTGGCTCCTGGTAGATCCTGAGCAAAAGCAACAACAAATCTTCGGAATTGACAGAATTCACTCCACCCTCTTGCTCACTCAATAAAAAAAACACAAACAAAACAAAACCAACACCCCATAAAAAACACTACACTCTGGTGTGGTGAAAAAACTATACTGCTAGCTGGAAATGCCAGTGTCAATTCAAATTGCACACAATAAAATATTTTTAGGTACAGCAGATATGATACATGGCCAGGTGGTGGGGTTGGGTATAAATTTGTTCATCCTCAGAAGCAGAGGTACAGAATATTTTATCTTATATCATGTCCATACTGTTTTTCCTTTTCAGTGTGACAAATCAGTGCATTTCTTGCTTAGAGTCACTTAATAACTTATTTAGCCTTTTGTTTATGTCTCTGATATGTATTTTTAGGTACTTGTTTTGCCCTTTCGAGTTATTAGTTGTGGTCTCTCTTTTCTCAACTTGTGTGAATTTTTGGAAGTTCTTATATCAGAGAACACTTATCTTGCTTAGCACTCCAGTGCTTACCACTGAGCTCTACTGAAAAAAGGATCCTCATTCCTTATCCAATGGGAGGCTAACTTCTCACTGAACTTCCTAAACAATGCTCCAATGCTGATTGAACATTGTAACTTCCGTAAGCTTGGGAAAATTCTGAAAGCAACAGGAAAAGAGAAGCAAAGCACCACCAACCAGTGTTATTACCTCCACAGCATTTTCAATTTCTTTTTTTTTTCCCTAGGAGTATTCTAATCAAAACAGAGACCTCTGTGTTGTGAACACAAACACACTGATAATATGCTTGATTTTCTTACTTTAACAGGCTATTAAGGACAGGTCACAGACCAAAAGCTGAAAACCCTGGCTTTACAAATGAAAATGGAGAAACCTTAAGAATTCTTTTAGCTTGTTACCTTCTACAACCTGAATTATACAAACTGGCTTTCCTGCAAACACCTCAGAAAAAGGCAAGCACACAAAAATATGCTTTTTCAATGTGTGCACTTCTTAAGGATAAAACTGGATCCTTCCTTTATGGCTGTGGAGTCTCAGACACAGTAGAAGCCAGACACCACTGCTTTATGAAAGAGGAAGGAAAAAGCACCTACATCATTTTCTGCTCTTTACTGCTTCTACATGGAGCCTTCCTAGCTTCAGGAGGATTTACTGTGTGTCTCAACACATCAGGAATTGGAGACATGAAGAAGCAACACCAGCCTCAGGACCTCAACAATTTCCACACAGATCATCATCTACTGTCCAGAGAAAAAGAGAGAGGAGAGATCCCATCTTCCCATAGAACCAGCTGACAGAGCCATCCCAGCTGAACTGAGAGTGGACAGGTGAAATATAGACAGTTCTATTTTGAAAGGTAAATTTATTTTATATTGCTATTTTAATTGGACAGGGAGGAAAGGAATACTAATACCCTCAAGTAATAATTCTTTACTAAAGCTGTAGGTGTTGCAGTAGCCAGGATAAAGGAGTCACAAAGGTCATATCCCCCTAAAGCCTCCTCTGAGAAAAAAAAGTCACCCAGCTTCACTCAGTCTGGTAGGGACAGACTGCAGACCCACTACACACATTTTCCTATAAGAGCTGAGTTCTAAAATCCCAATCAGCTTACTACTAGCAAAAAACCCAGATGCTCACCTGCTTGGCTCAGTATTTTCTCATTTTAAAGAAGTTCCTTTAATGCACATGATGTAAAATTAACCATTAAAATCATGAGTTTATTATTCTGCATTGCAAACAAAACTGTATTTTATGTGGATCCTTTTAGGATCCAGAAAATTAAGCATGCATTCTCAGCTGGAGGCAAGAGGGCAGGCACTAGACACTTTGCCCCATGTTCTTATCAGCCTTGAAAACCCCAGCAGACCTGATACCATTCATGCCAAAGTGCCCTCACCACCTGTTTGAACTTCAGCTTGCCCCATTCTCCCCATTCCTGCCCCACCTGATCTCCTGCATTCTGCACACAGCAACATCACAGGCTCACATTACCCACATGGCTCAAGTCTGACAAGTCACTTTGTCTTTTAGCTTTCTATTTTTTGAGAAACCTGGAGCATAGGATTCTGATATGGATGCTACTAGAAGATCTCACTCAATTTAGTTTCCAAATCCTTACTTCTACATTTAACATAATTACAGAGTTTGCTTGCAATACTGTATCCACGGTACCCCATAAGCTCTGATTTTCACTGGTTACACGCTCTTACATGCTGAGGGATGATTTAGGCTTTTAGTGTCCCCTCCTGTGGCCTGAATCACCTAGTCAGCAGGAAGTTTGGGTATCAGCCAAATTCTTAATAGCTTTGCACAACTACTTGCCAATATTAACATTGAGCCAAGAGCTCAAACATTTGTAAAAGCACCAAAAGCTTTAAGGAAACCTCGTCTGTAGAGTTAACTTCTCCAAAAAATATATGGTGACAGTTAAGTGCAGAAATTATCAATCCAATTCCAAACTGTCTAAAACTGTTTAGTACTATACAACTCCCCACATATAAACTAAAAGAAGCAAAATAGGGGGAAAAAAAAGGTGGTGATGTAGAACACAATGCTTGTCTTTTCTCTGCCAGGACTGAACTTTGAGGCACCACAAAAGGAAGGAGATTGGCAGAAAAAAAAATCTGTTCCATAAAAACATGTCCTAGCAAACAATGATTTCTTTATTTTGATAGCATCTTTTAAATACTCTCATTTAAAACACAACCTCTCCATACACAGAAGACCAGGAGCACATGTGTATTGAAAGTAGTGACTAGGAGTCAGAAATATTTCCAGAACTTTCTTTTGGTTTACCTATGTTTTCTACTGCTTTCATAGTGGCACAATACATTCTCACAGCAGAGAATATTATTTTCTTCACTTTTTTTTTACTATCAGTGCTGACGTAAAAGAAAAAAAATGCAGCAAGCTGATATAAACTAGATACAGAGAGCCCAAACCTGTTGTAGAGGAGCCTGCCTTTCTTCATTAATCTGAGTGGGCAGCCTGGCATGTCTTCTTTTAATAAAGCAAAGGAAATAAAGATAAATACAATGCTCTTTATATGCTGTTAGTACAAGACCAGCATTGTTTCTTTCAAAAGGACAAAGTACTCTCTTTTCCTACTTACCAGGCTGACCAAGTAACTTCATTTCTCCTACGTTTTTTTAATCCAAAAAAAGAAAATAATCCATTTCTTCCTGCTACTCTACTATTCCTCACAAGTTTGAAAAACAAAGGATATATGACAGCTTCAAAAGCAACATTTTCATTTAGGTTCCTTACAGTGTCCTGAATCTGCATTTCTTATGTAAATTTAAGTTTTACTACAGTCTGCACACTACATTTCTTTTTACTAGTTATCAGACATTTATTTCTGCCCTCTCTTGTAGCTTGCTGTAAAAATTACACATATGTAGTTGTAAATAAAGTTAGTTCCAAAACCTGTTTTAATCTTGTGAACTGCTCATGTCCCTGAACTCCCATCAGTGCTACATGGAAGAACTGGCATTTATCACCTCATAGGAGCAGGTCACATCAGGCCTTTCCTTTCCCTTTCACACAGAAGAAAATATGAAGGCAAAAGTAGGAGCGGTCGCTTAATATGCATCTAATGACATATATGGAAAATAAAGTTGTCAGGCATTCTAAAGCTGTCAGGTGCAGTGACAGCAATGAATCCTTGTCATGCAATCAGAGAACTCCACCAATTGAAATATTTGCTCTCAACGCCGTATTAAAAATCTTGAAAAGCAAGCAGTTCTGACACCATTATCAGGACTGTCAATTATATTACTCTCAAATATACTTAAGTGAAGGGTCAACAATACATTTTTAACTCTTTTATACAAGTTTCATAGGTTTAAAACAAGCCCAGTGTTCAAGAAAGGTGATTTCTTTCAAAGCATTTTACTCATCATTATAATGTTTGAGATACTGTGTTTTAAAACATCATAATAGTTAGAAGTAGGCTTTAAATTATATAAATAATATTTAAACTCCACCAGCTGACACCTCCATTATTTTATAACTTTTAAGTTAGGTCTCTGTTGCTCAAACTCCAATTCTTAATGTTTTATCTCTAACACTTCCATTAAAACAATTGTTTCCTGCAGTCCTGCATGTGACAAATCTTCCTGGGGTTTCTAAGATACCTAAGGAAGGTGAGAAATTTCAAATTAATTTCATTTTATTTTTCTGATGTTATGTAAAATATTAAAGACCTGAAAATGGAACATTAAAAAAAAGGCTCCTACAGCCAAGCAAAGGCAGAACCATCACATCTAATTTTAATTGTTATGCCAGAGAACACAGTGTATCTTGATAAAAAGCTATAGGGCAGCCAATCTGCCAAGTCTGGGCAAACACAACCACGCACAGTCTGTAAAAGTTACCTGCCAGTGCTGAGCCTTTCTCACTCTCCAGTCCCTTCTGATTTAAGAGCCACTCCCCAGATGCAGGGATGTTTAGGGTTACCCCTTGTTTAAACTACAAAGCACCAACAGTGGTATGAAGAGCTCCAGAGGTGCAGGATAAAGCACCTCAGCTGTAATTCACTGCAGCTCCCAGTGCCACACTCACCATGTCATTGTTTTGCTGCCCATCTGCGCTCTGCAGCTCTTAACATTGGGATGCTATTTTTTATTGACGGGTGGGAGGGTGGGTGGTGTGAATCACAAGCAACAAGGGATAGAAACACATAAATTCCAAAACACAGCTTGTCCCTGCTCAGTTGGTTTTTTTTGTTCTCATCTTCCCCACAGCATAGTGACCTTCCCAGGACACACAGATATTTCTAAGGACCTGGCAAGCTTTTGCATTTCCAGAGAAATATTTCCTAACATTTCAGTCCTTGCAGGTATGCAGGTTTCTTGTATGCCAAATTCTGCATCCTAGTCTGTATTCATCATGCCTTCCATCCTGCAATTGTTATTCACTTGCCTTTTATTCCCTTCTCAATAAGAATTCTCATTTATCAATGCAAGCCTGCATTTATAAGCTCCAGTATTTTGTGGAGGATTATTCTAAGGCACTTGGTAGATCAGGCAAACAGTACTTTTCATTTAATAACTATTAAAGAGCAACAACAACAACAACAATCATATGTCTTGAGTTTTTACTAAAATAGTCTCCTTTGGGGAAAAATAATAGAATGTAAAAGTACACAACATTCTTCAGGATTACTTGAAAGTTATGCCTAATTATTAGCACAGTTATGCTTTGCTTTCGCCAGCATTTACCTAACTTGAATGACTAAATAATTTACAGAAACACAGTTATAGACTGAATTATCCTTTGAGAAGGTAGAGCTTAAAAATAAGCATGATTTAAGAAAACCTAAAAGTTTCCCAGGAAAAATCTGAAAGACCAGACTTGTTCTGTCATTCCTATACTGTCAGCATTTATACAAATTCTTTGAAACAAAGGGCTGTTCAGTTGGTAATATATATATATTAAATGCATATTAAAGACTACATTCCTTTTAGTAAAATAACCTAGGAACTGAAAATAGCGTAAAAGGAAATTGACCAAGTTTATAGTTTGACCTGTAAATGTGTCTATTTCCACATTAAGTATGTTTAAAAATAGTCTGTCATTTACAATTATGTCATACTTTTAATTTTAAGACACATTTATAACTCTTAATGGTTTAGAAACCAACAGAGATACTCCCACACAATGGAGTACTTCCAATTTAATTCAATAAGGCTCCTCCCATGCATGTTACTAAACACAGGCTTACACATTTGCGAGATAAAGCTATATTTTTCCTTTTTTGCTACAAAGCTTCCATTCTCTGTAAAAAGGCAACAAAATAGTTACAGGATCAGCTATTAAGACTACCTATGCAGCCTCCAGCAGTTTCTTAGGATACTTAAATACTGGGATATTTAGCTAGCCTAAATATCCATTCTGCAGTTTACATTTATTTGATTCTAGAATAGCAGTATGCCTACTCCAACTGCAAAACAAGAAGCATGTCCATGCATTCAGCTTGCTTTGAAACCATCACAATGTAAAAACCTGTAGAACATCCCTCCTCTGGTGTCTTTGCCCAGCTACAAGAGCATGCACGTTTCAGTACCATGCCAAAGAAAAACTGGCTGTGCTTCAGCCACATCAGATCAAAGCTGTCCAAGGAACTCACAGGCTCTGCAAGCAATGCAAGTGATTTAGCAGATTAGCTTTCAATTCATCACAGAATCAGCATCCTGGAACCATTAGAAGGCATTGCACTTCAGGAATTGCCTTTTTATTTATTTATTTATTCACCAAAAGAGTGGAAGAGTTCCCCAAACACTTGGCTTGTAATTTCGCAGCAAGCCCAATCTGCCCCCTTTGGACTCACACTCAGCTAAGCACAACCACACCAGTTCACAAGTGCAATTTCTAAGTCCTCATAGGCATCTGACTTAACATTTGAAGTTGATGACAGATGTTATTGTAACTGTTTCCTTAAGGAAAAACAAATGGTTTGAGCAGATTTCAAATGAGTGAGGTCTATAAATGAAAGCTGAGGTACATCATGACTGCCAAGACTCAGCCATCAAAAATAAACTTGCTGTACACAGCAAACTGTCTTCCAGAGAAGCCCCTGAGAGTACCCATTTCTTCCACTATTATTGGACATAGGTAAACAAAAGGAACTGTGCTTTATTTACCAGGTCATATTTGTCCACTAATCTGAATTGTTCAAAGAACATTAAGTGGTAAGAACTGCATTTCAGCAATATATTTTGAGGAAAAGAATGCACTGCAGAAAGTTGTTTAAGTCAAAAGCCTCACCACCACAGAAATAACAGACCTGTGCTGTTTTATAAATTAATTAAATAATTCAGACACTGCATGTGCCAAGAGATAATGAAATATATATCTAAGCAGATTAGCAGTAAATTAATTTTACCGACCATGAAAAGTGTTTGGATAACACTGAAGACTGAAGAGGCAGCAGCAAAATTTTTAACAGGCCTCAACTCATATTTGACAAAGAAAAATCAGTTCCTGAGAATTCAAGTACTATGGCCTCCAAGTCCTGCAATGAAACAATCCAAACATATCAAACAGTGTAACCACAAGTACAGACATGTTAAACCTCCATGAGGAATTGGAATGAAGTGACTGAAGATGTGCTCTGTAAACCTCTCAATGTATGGAGAAGATTATGTCCCATTAGTCAGCATCCCAAGTGATCTGAGTTGTTCACTTGGAGGGAAACTGCCCCACACATTACCAATGCACTGTGCAAAACTCAGAAATGGCAGAGATTTGTTACATTTCTTTCACTTCCTTCAAAATAAACTGCACATTATATCCAACTAAGCAATCGCTACAGACAATGCTTTCTCCAGTGCCTTCCACCCCAACTCCACAATACTTCCTGAAACTACAGCACATCATTCCCACATATACCAATATATACTTATATATACACACCATTTCCAATCCTTTTACTTCAATATCCCATGTAATTTCTCACACAATGAGAGTTTAGTGTTAAATCACTTCAAAAATCTCCCAATTTTCAATTTTTGTAGAATTTAGCTGCTAGATTCTACATCTGCCCTGTGACTTCAGTTAGAGGAATAGGATAATGAGCAGGACAAACAGTGGGAAGTATTTAAAAAAAAAAACAGTGTTTGCTGCAAGTGGGGTATTCTAACCAAATAAAAAGTACATTGATCATTAAAGAGGCCACATGGTAACTTGCTTGAAACATTTCCAGTGAATGCCAGTCTGCAAGACTGTCTTAGAATGAGTTTTTAAGATAATCAAGAAAGCAAATATCACCTCTCAAAAACCTAATCTCAAAATTCACAGAAATGCTCTGGCTTTGCTGAACATCCAAAATGTTAAAGACTCCCACACATCCAATCACAGCTTGAAACTGACATACACCTCAAACTCGGACACATTTGTCTGCTCTCCTAAAAGCACAGAAATTCCAACTCTACACATCTCCCTCGTTATTCTCATTTTAAAATAAAGGAACAGCACATCACCTGCCCATTGCAGGTCTAAATTTCTAAATTCACGAAGGAATTCCAAGTTTCTCTAAATAGAAATGCTGTAGCAGTAATGAAGCCTTATCCAGAGAAATGTTGAAACATCTTTGCTCCTCCTCTCTCCTTTGGCAGCATCTGACAGACTGTCCCTGAAAGGAGATGGGGCTCCTAGCTGCTGCCATTACCCCAAAACAAAACCTGGCTATTTAAGATATTCCAAAGCTAGGAATCTAAAAGCCACCATCACTAAATTAATCATAAAAATCCCTGAAATCAACTGCCAAGAACGCAACAACAAAATTTAAATTCCACAATGCTAATTCATCAGACACCCACATTTTGTCATACAAACATTGGACATCCGTGCTTAGAAAAGTCCTTGGACCTCCACAAGTAGTCACCTGCTGCTTTCCAAGGAAACAGGTTGGGGGTTTGTTTGCATCTTACATCCAAGCAGTAACAAACCAACATAAGTCAATTTCACTTGATTTCAGAAAGACTGTAAGAGATGGTTTCTTCCTATAAACTACTTTATATCTTTAAAAATGGAATAAAACCAAAATACTCCAGAACAACATTTAACTGATGTTTCTGCTGATATGTCTTTGCATTTTCTTAGTGTCAAAGTATCACTCAGAAGAAGCAGCACTACATAGTTCATTTTCAGAATTTAGTTTCAACAATGACCCTGAAAAAGAAATTACAAAGTCATTTTACTTTCAAATAGCTCTTACCCTTTTGCCAGCACTTAACAGAAAATATAAACTAGTGTTAGTGTTGCAAAATATAAGTAAATGAGGCAAGCTCATCATTGCTAAGTACATATGAGCTCATTCAAAAACTAAGACTTAAATCACAAAAATATTTTAACACAATCTTAAGCCAAACAAAATATCACAGATAAGAGGAGTCACATAATAATTTTTTTTAAAAAATCAGTATCAGAGTAACATTTCCTAGGTGGATCTAACAAAGATCCTCCATATATATCTCCCAGGCATTAAAAACTAAATTAAACAGATGATAACAAATGCATCATAGTGGATAAAAATATAATAAACACCATAAGAGATACAGGTGGGGGAACATATGTGGTCTTTGGAAGCAATACACAGGCTGGTTGCCTCACCCTCTTTGAGGGGTGAACAACCCACTCTTTTTTCTTAGTCATCCTTCAAAGGTCAGTAACAATCATCATTCTAAAGCAAAAGGAAAAATATCACCTTGAGCATGCTTACACAAAACCACATGCTGAATAAATAACTCTCTAAGTATCACATATATTTGACATTCTAAAATGGTTTCATATGTTCTTTTGGTATTTGGCTGCTAAGAATAAGGCCCACACCTTTCTACAGCCTTCAGAGCAGGCAAGGAACAGCAGGAGGGAGCAGCATGGATGCTGGATCTCACACTACCATCCACCAGAATTTGACTAGCAGTAGATTAGAGGAGTTGAAGAAGCACCCACAGGATAAGAGGCCGCAAGATGGGTCTTGCCCAAATGCTGGCAAACCACAAGAGCAAGGATAATGAGTATAATAAGGCATCCAAACACTAACCAAGAAATTTCTCCGTTCTTAACTTGAAGATCTACCCCACCCTTGGTGTGCTCATAAACACAGCATGGGGTTTCTCCATAGTTCAGAGGTGTAGTTTCAACCTGAGCTGGACAGCCATAAACCCCAGGGACTGCCCTTATCTCAATGAGCCTTCAGAAGAAGAAATTATATTCCCTTCACTCACTGGACAGAAAGCCTCTTCTTCCTCCCAGATTCCTCTAGAAAAGTGAAAATGCTAACTCACCTTGATGCTTTTGAAAGTCATTTTACACATAGCTTTAAAACAAAAATAACAGCACTAAAAATGCTTCCTTTAAGGCATTGAGGAGATGTGGAGGCACTTTCACACACAGCCCTTAACACAGTCACCCACAAAGCCAAGGCTTGGACTGCAAGTTTCTTCCCTCAAGAAACTAAGAAATCTTTTCCCACAGAAACATATAACATGTTCCTTAAGGGACCTGGATATACCATTATACACTCTGCGTGTGCAGAAACAGACCCTTAAAAAAAAGGGGGGCTTTTCCTCCTTCTGCTGGGGGAAAGGAACTAAGGAGGAACGCACTGCTCCAGCACACGCGACCGTGAGGGGACTACGGCTGAGGGGTTTTGTGGCTGGTGTTTGCTTCTCCTGAGCTGTGGGAGCGTTCGCCATCCCCCGCCCTTCCAGGGGGACAGTCCGAAGAAATCCCCGGGCACAGGGACTGGTTTGGGGTCCCGGTGGGGACGGGCAGCCCTGACACGGCCGCTGCGCGGAGCCGGGCCGGGCAGGCGGCCGGGCTCCCTCAGCCCCGCTGCCGAGCAGGAGGCTGGGAGGGCACTGCCCGATGTCCCCCTCAGAGGGCTGGGGAAGGGCCGCAGAAGGCTCTGCGCCCCCATCCAGGCTGTGGAGCTCTGCCATTCCCGGGGGAGGGAGGAACGGAGAGAGGGAGGAGGGCGGCAGCGCATCCCCAACATCTCCCCTCAGGGCAGGGTGGCGGGGCTGACACGGGGGATCCGCTCCGTCCTCGGCTTGGCGACGGGGAAACCAAGTGCCAGGGGCGAAGCGACTTGATGGAGCGGAACCTCCCTGCCTTCCCCGCCCTCCGAGGAGGGGGAGCCGGAGCGGGGCCTGCGCCCGGCGCGGCTGCCGGGAAGGGGCCGCGTTCGAGGCGGCCGCCCTGGACACGCACGTGGGGCTGGAGGTACACGGATGGGAATACAAACAAATCCCGAACGACAACAGCTAAGTGAAACCACTGATTTAGAAAGCCGACCAGAAAACTAACCCTGGCAAGTAGGATTTGCCCTCCCCTTGGCTACACTTATTGGCCGCGCTCGTGTGCAACGAGCTCGTGTCTGCCAATGCCAGTGGTCGGCCGGCGTGTCCATCACCACGGGAAGAGCAATTCGCCGCTAAGGGAATAGATTCCCATCCATCCATCCATCACAAGGCTTAGCAGGTAACCGCCTAGAAATCAATCACACACTAATAAAAAAAAAAAATCCTTCTCCATCAAATTACTACTGTAGTGCTCCCAGGAAAATATCTATGTATCCTTGGTGAACATAGGCGTGGACTTCATCACATTCATCACTTGTCCAGCCTAAAATGAGCTTTTCTTAAAAAAAAAAAAAAATAAACCCCAGCATCATAAATGAGGGACCCCAGTAACTATTCATTAATTATATAACTGAAAAATAATACCCTGTTAGCGTCTGTTTCCATTTGCCAGCCACTAGAAGGGAACAGAAATCTCTCACCTTTTTTCCTGACACGGTTTTTAAAACACCAAACATTATCCATTATTTACGTATAAAGCTAGGATTTTCCAAAACCCATCAATTCTATTCTAGAAAACTTTAACAACAACAATAATATTTTTAAACACTAGGCACCAAAAAAAAAAAAAACATATTAAAAAATAGAGTCCTATGGCTGTTTTTAATAGAAATTGCAAGAGAGGTTTCTGGCTGACGATTCTGTAGGGAGAGGCACTCTGTTACCAGAATAAGATGTGCACTTGGTCCCATTTATTACAAATGTATTTCCAAAGCAACATAAAAAGCCTATTCTGCAAATTCATCTCCACATCCAGCTACCAGACAGTTGTGAAAAGCAATATCCAGCATTTCCTTAATCACAGTAAATTTACAGTCATGCATCCCAGCCATATTCTTGCTCAAGCTTCTCACCTTTCAAATCATTGCATCTGCCTTTCGTCCTCACATGGATTTTACAACATCACGTTTAGCTGGCATCCCATTTGCGCGGAGGAGGGAGGCAGCAGGGCGAGCCGGAGCCGCGCAATACCTGCGAGGGGCTGACGAGAAGGAACCTGCTGCGGCCGGGGGAGGCTCGTGTGCCCCTGTCCCTCGTCTTTCCGTCCCTCAGCGAGTCTCCCTCAGTCAGCTGCGAGCCCGGCTGTCTGGGCTGCCAGTCCCTGACTCAACATTCCCAGCATTCCCGAGGAGCCGGGGCTCCAGCGGCGCGGCGCGGAGCCGCAGGGGGCAGCAGCAGCAGCAGCGGCACACGCACCGCAGCCCGTGATCCCTGCGAGCGTCTGTCTCTGGCCATTCATCGCCAGCCCGCGGGTTCCAGTCCCCACCCAGCCAAGGGCTGCGAGCGTCTTACTCATTGGGAAACAGCCTAAAAATACACCTAGGTCTGCGTAAAACTGCAGAGGATAAATTGCTTTCTCGCCCCTGTTCACCGAAGGCCAGAAATGTTCAAAGGCAGGTGTTTCAGAACATGATGTCTAAAAAGCCATTGCTATATGCGTGCATTTACATAAACAGAACAAACACAGAAGTCTGAATCTCTGTTTGGGCTTAAGTGTACAAGAAATTAAGATGACATCCATATTTATTTGTATTCTTTTCAAAAAGCTGTATGCAGGGGGAAAAAAACACAGATTAGCTGCTACACAAAGCCTGAAAGCCTTTTCCATAAGAAAGCTGCAACCTGCATTAAAAATTATTCCTGAGATTTTATTGCTTTTTATTAACAGGAGTGAAAGAAACTCCTACAAACATCACTGGCATCCTAAGAACAGAGGGTTTTTTCCTTTTCTATTTTTCCCTCTTCTCATTTCTTTTTAGTTTAATCGCTTTGTATCCAATTATAAGTGACCACCTTCGGTCTGCAGCATCAATGCACTTTCATACCTTACCCTACACAAAATTTCACAAACATATTTTATCTGTCTCCTCTTGATCTCATTGCCATAATAATGACTTTAAGAACAATTTCAGATTTTTAGTTGCTCTAATATAATCTCTATTTTATATCTCTCTTGCCCACATAGGCATCTATAAATGCCACTATTAAACATCATTGAGGAAAAACAACTTTTATGGAATTACTGTTAAAAACTATGTCAAATCAAATTGATTTCAACCAATCATGTTAAAAATTAGCATAATCCCTTTATTACTGTATGTGAACTATCCAAAGTCAGTTGAAATAATTGGCTGTCACAGGTATTTATTTGGAGATGCTGGAATGTCATTCCCAGCAGGAGCATAGCAGGTTTATATTTCCCCAAGAAAGGGACACAATCTTACAGTCCCCAGCTACTTTAGCTATAATTGCAATAGAGGGCAAATACTTTTTCTGAGTTGAAAGTAATGGAATAACCATGATTAAAGTGCAGACTTCAATTGCTTTTAAACCTGCATACTTATTTGAAGACATATCTGTTCAAGTAGTTTCAAAACCATGAAAAATATGGACAGAGAAAATCTGTTCCTGAAGAAATTGACAAGAAGGGACATGGTTTTGTATACAAATAATTTCACTTCATCTGAAAAGCAAACAAAGTATTCCTCAAGATTTAGCAAGTCTGCATCTGTAAGAAAATGGATAAGCACTACAAAATGTGGGTCACTACACTGAATGCTTCAGAGCACAAGAAGTGTCCGTTTTCAGCTTAGCCCTTAATTTGGATTCAGAGTGAAATAAGAACCTCTTACAGACCTGTCTCAATATTGCTAAATCCAATTCTGTCTCAGTATTGTTAATGATGACAGGACTTTTGTTCTAAGAGGTGTCAGCTGCTGACAGTTTTTTAAACAACATGTCACACCATTCCTGTCTACATGAAAAGACAAGGAACATCAGGTTCTGCCTTATCTTTTTTGTGACTCATTCACTGACAAAGACTGAGGGCCTTGTGATAGCCAGCAAAAGCCAGAAGTGTCCTGACAGAGGACCAGTAGCCTAAGAATCTTCTTTCCAAGGAATAATCACTGTAGGAAGACAGAGACCTGCCATAAGGCTGCAACAACACCGCAATGAATTAAGCTTGGTGTCATTGAATAAACTTTATAGCAGAGTTCATCACAGCCCATCCCAGAGCGGCAGACCCTCTGCAGGGGACTGTCAGCACTACCAGTGCCAAAAAGCAGAATATACCCACCGTGGATAAGACTGTTAGAGATCTTTGTGTGATAAAAATATTTTGCCAATTGTACTCAGAAAGACTTGTTAGAAAAATGTGTGGTTCAAGAGAAGGAGGGGAAAAGTAATCAGAATTTTACAGCTAATCTACTTATTGTATTAGTAGAAACAACATCCATGCAAAGAACCTCAGGGTCACATAATCCAAACCCTTCAATAATATTCATTCCTTATGTTCAAGACCATGCTGGAATCCAAATCCAAAGGGTAGGATAATAACAATTGTGTCCTTAAGGCTGAATTCTTTGCAGCTGATGAAAGTTCTCATTTCAGTCTAATCACAGGACCATCTGTGTTGTCCTCAGTGCCATGATGCAGGTGGGTGCCATTAAGTACAAAAAAGCCAGATCACATAAGTAAACTACCACTTTTTTTCTTTTTTTTTATTGTGAGAGATTCCCATTAACTACTAGACATATCTTTCAACCAACTGTTAGAGGAAAGCAGTCTGTTGTAAAACTTAAACCACTATTTATATTATAAGGTGCCATGTGATGCAGTGTCTAATGTTTGCACTTGTCAACAGTTTCCATCTTCAAATAGATTTTTGGCTAGCAGACTTCAGTTTATTTGTTTTCTACCTTAAAAATGCAGTATATTCACAGTTCTTTCTGCTTTCACGTCAGGAGCTATGGAAACCCCACTGAAATTAATAGTGGTTTGGGTTTTTTTTAATTTCAATTAGCCCACATTAAGGCCCTAACCAAGTAAAGTAAATATGAGATACAGATTTTTCAAGCCTCTTCTTTTCCTTCATCTACGCTATACTGATTTTGGAAGCAGAAGAGTATAAAACACACTTATTACATCTATCCTGTTTACTTATTCTAAGTATAAATAATTTGAAATAACATATAATGTTGATATTATATATATATACACAACATATATACAATATATAATGTATATAAGATAATAGAAATGTGTTATTTTATATATATATAACATATAATGTAATGTTACTTACTCTCTTCAATTCCTGTGCATCCCTTCATCCTTCCCAATTATTTCTTCTCATCTGTGGTACTAAGACTTTAGCAGCAGCTAGCTCCCTTTCATTTTTTTGTGAAGATGGATGTTATTTAGTGCTTAATTTCTTTAAAAACAGAACTAGAAATAGAAGTTTGGTCCCTGCTGTATAATTCCTAGCAAGCAACTGCAGGTGTGTGCTTTAAATACTCAGGAAAATGTATTTCAGCTTTAGTCATTGAACCTGGCCCCACCCTATTCCTCTGTGCTCCCCTAGTGCTACTTGATTTACACTGACATTTACAGAACTAAAAAAACAAAAAAAAATTGCCTTTACCATGACGTGGTGATCAGATTTCAAGTAAGCACTTGGCCCAAAATAAACAAAAAGCTCCACACAAACAAAGTAATTGAAATAAAACTCAATTTCCTGTTGATTTCAGAATGAGGCCCTATCAGTCAAGTCCACAGAGATGGTGCATTCATCAGTCATTAATTATGGACTGTTCTTTCCTCTTTATCAGTTTCTATACTCACCCACAGATACCTGTCAAAGTGAATAACAAAATAGTTTCCACTACATGTTAAGCTTCTGTTTTGCTTTCCTCATGACATATCACCCAAGACTGCTATTGTAGTTTTAAAAATTATTAGTATAATTTATTTATTATTAATTGACATGATCACATGCTTTCCAAAGGATAGAAAAGTGTTACTTGAATATACCTGAACACACAAGAGGCCGTTGAGAAATTCATTATAACGTATTAAAATGCAAAAACAAACAAGGAAAATATACTCATTTGTAATTACATAATTTAGCAGTTTATTGTGTACTGCACAGCCTATATCTATTCAGGCTACAAATAGAGCTACTCTGGCAGATACTATTAACATCATAGCTAGAAACAGAGCAAAAATACAAAAATAATTCAATAGCAAAAATACCCATCTCACAGAAGATCTCCAGCTTCCACATCTCAAAGCAGGGCTATTAATAGGCTTTTGCACCAACTCTATAACGTATTTCATAGAGTTAAAAATAATTCTTAGGAAAACTCAAACTTCAGGAATTTCTAACAGTATGTAGCAAAGACAGCTTAAACATCTTGAATTAGGTTTAGCATTTTAAATTTTATCAATGGCACTTTATTTTCCTGGTTGGAAACACAGTATTACCCCTACCACTCCGGTACACGTGAGTATGCACAGTGTCTGTTATAGAGAAGTGCTGCTAAATGAGCGCTGACTAGCAAACTCTCAGATGCTGGTTTGGGTTTTTTAATCATTTCAGAGCTAATGTCCAACTGACTTTTCAGTAAGAATTAAGCTTTCAAATGCCAACCTCACTCTTGAAAAGCAAATCTAGATACCAAAATTTTACTTACAAGTGTCAATACAAGGCACTTCATCTGAAGGCAGCTGAGGTTCTCCTCTCAATTCTCAAGCTGCAGAAAACATATCTCCTTCTCTACTTATGATCTCAACCTCTACAGCAAACTTGGCATGTACAAACACTGGGATTGCGGGACTATTCCCCCCTACCTATCACCTTTTCCCAGCACAACTGCAGGGCAGTTATTCAGTGAGGGAACCTTTTATTGGCAGCACAATCTCCTCCAATTTTAAATAGCTGAGTACTGAAGCCTGAGGCACTGCCTTAATCACATGCACATGGTGGGAGGGGAGGACTGGGGCAGGAACAAAACTACCTGAGCTGGGGGAGCTAAACTCTAACCACCACAGCAGTCTCCAGTGGAAGCAAATTTCTACAGTGAGCATAGTCCTATTAGATAACCAAATACAGGAATCATGTGAAAATAATAAAACCAGTAGCCCTGTATGGCTGCTTTGAAAGTGACACTGAGCCTACAGCTGCTTCCCTTTTTTGTGCTCCTTGTGGATTCTGTTGAGTGTCCAACTGAACAACAAGAAATACAAAACACCTGGCCATGGATGGCAACTCCAGCTCCACAAAGGTTCATTATTAGCTAATAACTGACATTACATAGCAGGTGTGAGCTTCACATTACTGTTACATTTATAATAAGGTGATTTGATTGTTTTCCATCTGTTACTCTATATAGACACACTGAGACAATTTCTAGACTGTTTTGAGAGGGTAACACATTATATCCACTCTATAATACTTCACAGGAGCACACAAAGTACATTTATGGAGAATTAAGTTGGATTTATTTTATATATTAATTTAAGCAATTTACAACATGGTTTTATAGGTGCTTTTACACATACAGTAATACTCCTCTGCATGCAAACATGAAAAAACCTCCACAAATTCCACAGGAAAAAAATCTATGATACAAAGGTTCAGGTTGTCTCAATCTTGAAATCTTCTTCACTACAAAGTCCCAGAGCCTTTAAGAAGAAAACAGTTTTCCTGCCTCTGTGGTTCATCCAAAACTTTTGTGGTACTATGCAAAAAAAACCCCAATCTAGAGAACACAAGAACATTAGATTTCTACCTTTACTAATGTAGTTTTTGTTCCATGTACAACCTAAGGCTAGACAAGGGATCCTATGTTTCAGTAACCAGACAGTTGTCACATTCTCCATAATCTTCACTGAAGTAACTTTAACTTTGTTGTCCCATTTTACTCACAACAGGATCTCATAACCATTGGATATCCATTTTGTCATTGAGATTGTCAGTGCTGTGACACAGAATAACAAATAGCACAAACAATTCTGACTACTTCATTTAAGTTCTGGTCTTTAAATTTGAAGAAAGATAAAATATAGGCTTTAAAATAAAGGCTTCAAAACATCCTTTTATCAGTATTTCTATGTCAATCATCTACTAGCCTGACTTTGTGAAATATCAGGAATTCTCCGACATTTGAGCAAAACTTGGCCACTACTTGAGGATCTGACTTCAAGAGGTTATGTCCCCTTATTGTACCAATTCTAGAACTAAAAAGAGATGATGGTCTTTTTCTCTTTTATCATTTAGAACCAGCCCTGTAAACCATATGTATGCAAGCACATGTAATTAAATTTTTGTAGAACTCCCTGGTATAAAGAAGAAATGGCTTAGCATTATCTTGATTTGTGCCTCAGAACTCTCTCAACTCCCAAAATAGCATATTCTCATGAAGAATTCCAGTTGAGAATATGCACAAACTTATGCCAGTTTCCAAAACATGCTTGAGAACTGGGATAGGGGGAGTTTGTCCAGTCCAAAACATGGTTTTTCTAATAATTCAACAGTTCAGTTTCTATGCCAAGTGTTTCCTGAACCTCTTTCATTTACTAGCAGAGATGTAACTGTAGGTGAAGTTCCTTCTCTCTGGATGATTGTCTGACTACAAAAGCATCTAATGAATAAGTTCCCCTCAGAACCTGAAATGTGCCTTTAAAGAAAGCCTATTCAGTACTGATGATTGCAGATGAAGCACTTTCCTTAGGGGAAGGCTTTAGATCCAGGATCCAACTTGGCAGTGCCTTTTTTGCATTCCTCCCCTGAGAGTTTCTGCTTTCTTCATTGCTCCAATCCCACTTTTACATCCTATTCCACTCATAAAGTTTGCTGATTATCTTTCTAACTCAGAGCAATCTGTGACTTCAGTGATAGAAACACAATCACACATTCTAACAGAAGAACTTACGTATATACCAATAATGGAGGTCGACATTAAATTCAACTGATTACTTTTTATTTCTTTATTAACCTATATAGAAAAAAATGAGAAGACTCACAAGTCAAAATAAAAGGGAGAAATACTTTTAATTGTCAGCTTGAAATTATATAACATTTCCCTACAACTGGGTATGAAATGGCTGCTAAAGTACAGGAATTTTTCCCTGCCAGTCTGGCACTTCTATTTCTTGTGGGCTGCAAGACTCAGGGTGTGCAGATCGTGAGCATGACTGTGCCTGAGGTGTAACTGTGCCATGGGGGAGAAGGTGGCTCTCATAATAAAGTTCTTGCAAATTCAAGGATTTCTTTTTTTGTCACCACTTTATCAAGTATTGCTTAGAGAAAAAAAAATCCATGTGTGTTTATTACTAATTTGGTTTGTCCATTTTTGTGAACTTTCTCACTGTTTAGTTGACTTTATTGGGAGAGTCCAATTGAAAAATGACAAACAAACAAAAACACCACAGGAAAGTGTCAAACTTTAAGCTTGGTCGAAATAAATAATAATTCAGGGGGTTTGTTTCCAACCAGTTCTGGATATGGATTAACTATACCATAGTAACTTTCATTTCCCCATAATTTTTCCATCCATTTAGACATAATCTTGGGAGGAAAACTTACTTGAATCAGCGGAAAAATTATACACCTGAAAACACAGGAAGAAAAATGAAGCCTATAAACAATTGTTACTCTATTCACTCACCTTTAAGGGTGAAGAAATATAGATGCTCCTGTCAATGCACTGGTATTGAGGATTCTTCTGGCAGATGTGAAAAAAACCAGAAGAAAACCATAATCTATGCTGAAGCAATATAGAAATGATGAGAAGCAGATTTAGAACTCCCAGAAAAAGCCAGGCAATAGAACCAAATAGAAGTATTGGTAAAACTCTTTTTGTTAAATTACAAGCTAGAGGAAGCAGTGCAGTGCAAAATTTCACTACATTTATCAGCCACAGAGAAGGTAAGAGAAAAGCAATGGAAAACCTCACAAATATAGCTTATTTCCATTTTTTGCTCCTTCAGGATGTCAGACACCTATATACAAGCGAACTATTGACTCTAAACAAAAAGATTTTTCATGTTGGGGAAAGCAGTATTTTGCCATGTAGTACTGAATTTATTCTGAAATCTTCAGGGCAACCAGAAAGCAAATATGTATAGCACAGGAGAGACAAGCAAACCATATTGTACAGCAGCAGCCTGTGAAGGGAAAGATAAATGCATTAATCACTTGAGTATTGCTCAGTTTAAAAGATTTTTATAAACCATGAAAGATCAGACTACAATACAGAGCATGATTTCTTGATCCCTGAGCAGACTGTGATGCTGCTGTCATGTGAGAGCTGTGTATGACCATCTTTAACATGAATTAAGAACCAGAGAGACCTTGGGATAAAACAGGAGGCAGAAGTAACAGCAGCAGTATTTTAAATAACATTTCTCTGCATCTTATTTACACTTACTTAAATTGCTCTGCTCCTTATTTAAATGTATTTTCAATTTTCAAATATATTTTTTTATTTCCTGCATTAAATCTTTTTTAATACCTTGACCACGCAGCCATGAAAAGGAGTACATTTGAAAATTAGTAGAAATATTTTGCAGCTACAGCAATTGGTCTAAGAAAACATATTACCTCTCTGCATAAATCTTATCTCACTGGAAATATTTTGTCTGCTTCTTTTATGCAGTTAATTGGATTCATGGTTTTGGTGTTAAGGTTCAGTTGCAATTTTAGGATCCTAAATATTTCCATGGCCTGTGCTTGACAGACAGAAGGGTTAATTTAGAAATAAAAGGTAATGTAAACTCCTTTGTGGCTTTTAATGAGAAGAAAAGTTGGGAACATGGGAGCATAACTAGAGAAAACTATTTTGGAAGTTAACAGTTATTTAATTTATAATAGTTTACTATTATATTAATTGAGTGACATAGTACTTCTGTGGTATCATTACAGGGCAGAGATTATGGTGATTCACAATGTATTATAAGGAACACAAGTGAAGAAAGAAGATCAGGCTTATGAAGGATTTAGTTTGGTACTCAGGAGTGTAAGGTGAGTTCAGGTTGTGAGCACATAAACCCCCCAGATCTCCAAGACCTTGTATAGTCCCTGCCCAGCACACCCATTACTGAACTTTCCTGTCATACCTGCTAACACAAAAGGTTGGTAGGCAAGGAAAAATGCCTGGCAGAAATATTCTGATTACACTTTTTCTTGCAGGGCTCCTACCTGCATTCCATTTTCACGAGCTCTCTGTAAAGCAGATTAGGCTGCCCAAAGGCTCTGAGTCTTGGTTTCAGGCCCTTCTCAGACCCTGCTTGCACTATAGGACAAGTTTTCTTTTTCTTGCCAGGCTACTGTCTTTGCTTCTTAAGAAGCTGCAGATTGTTGGGTTTTTTACAGTCCTCTTCTTCCTCCGAATTTTTTTGATAAACACAACCCAGCAGCAAAGGCAGCTGTGGAACTGAAGGATGGTGTCTCACAGGTAGCTCCTGGTGAGATGAAGCCAGCAGGGGTATAAAAACCTAAAAGCATGCCTTTGAAAGAAGAGTCATGTTCTTAAATATTGAGAAGTGATTCTCTTAAGATAATACTTGCAATCAGCACTCAGCATGTGCAGCAGCCACGTCTGCAAGACAAAATTGGCTGCTTCAGAGAGTTCAGCAAAAAGCAGACGGTTGGGGTACTGCAGTTCTCCTACACTGAGTTATTAAAAGACAAATCCTGTACGCTACTGAAGCTCAAACTGAGGTGTTCCAAAATCATGTAGTTCTGATATAGAACAGAAAATATTCAAGATCTGCATACTGCCATTTGAAATTTAAGCTGTGGTCACCAAACTCACCCATGTAATTAGCGTGGATCTTAGAGATGCTTTTGGCAGAGCAGCTGGGAGTGTAGAACGCTTTCAGAGGTGTAGAAATGACTAAGACACAAGTAGAGCAAAAAAACCTAAGGAAGATGTGAATAAGAGAGGTGGGAGAAAGATCAGAATAATGTACTGCAATCATTAGAATTTTTATTTGTAGAAGGAAAAAACTCCATGTTGCAATGGAATTAAGGCTGTGGTTTTGGACTAGATACCAGAAGAATTAGTGGAAGTTACTGATCAAGTACTTTTTATTAGCCCAGGTGCAGCAGTGGTCAGCACCTCAAGTACAGGGATGATGATGCCTACACCAATGACCTCTGGTAGTGAGGTTTGGATGGAATTTAGGATACAGTATTATCCTTGAGACTGTAATTTTCTTCTTACTGTAGAACCCAAGGTGGACCAGTATCCCTAAGTTTGCACAGTTCTTGTACTCAAAAACCAGATTGCTTCCTAGCATTAACAGTGCTATTTTTTATTGCAGAAACATAAACTAAAGATTAATTTGTTTTACTCAATCTCTCAACATCATATGCCCCCTTTTCAGCAGACATGGTCTTTTCATGGTCTAATTTTGAAGGGAAGCTATCAAAAAACCCATAAATTGTCGAAACATTATTTTCATTTTTATATGGTGTTCCCTCTGCTGCTCTCCTTATGCAATCATATTTCATAGGAACACAGTAAGAATACTTCTGAGGAACACAGTAAGGATACTTCTGAGCTATTTTTATCTTTCCCAAGTTATTTATTTGCAGTTTCAACTTGTTTGTTAGTCATAATTTGAGTAAGCATATATCTAAATTATTGTTTATATTAAATACATATCTCTCTAGGAAAAAGGAACATTATTATCCTTAAAGTGCTGACATACACTTGACTGGATAGATTTATAGTAGATCAAATAGCATTTTTAAATCTAAAATAAATGCTTGTGTAATTTTAGTTAAAAATTGCATTTGTGTCAAATTAAAGACTCATCAAAGGATCTATATGTTATATACAATAACAGACATTTGGCTTTGTCATCAGAGGAAAAAATATCTATTTATTGATAAGCCTGAGTTATATTTCAGGAAGTGTTACCATTCTGGTCACTCAGTTGTTTCCAGACATCCTTTGGACAATCTGTTATTATTCAGAGGTGGTGTGTCCTAAGGACAGTAGAGTGCAACTGTGCTTTTTCTTAGTTATTTTGTGATAAGCATTAGGGACCAGAATTTAACAACTCCAAGAACAAAAATGGCCTCTTGTAACAGGGGCACTCCTGCCAAGTGAAATCCATGGGTCCCACAGCTTCTGTCACATGCAGCCTGTTGGTTGTTTAGTTTGTAAATACAAACACTGCATAAATCAGGAATATTTTCAATCTAAACAGGGATAAAGTATGACAGATGGCTGTAGAACACAGATGGGAGGAGGGAAGAGAAAGTCTTTATTGCTGTATCATATTTATTAGGAAGACAGAAATAGATGTTTCTGAAGCACCTGTATTTTGAGCTTGGAACTCTCATAAATCAGTTCCTCACAAATTGCTCAGCAGCTTCAGCCCTTTAGGCAGTCAACAGTCCCACTACCCCTATTTTTCTCCCTTTTTTAAAATTTTGCATGACATAAAGTTCTAATTGTCACAGACATCATATTCTTTTTATTCACCAAACCAAGAGTTAAATGCGTAAGCATTTTACCATCTCCCAAGGGACCTTAAAGTTTAGTTTAATCCCATGATGGTGTTCTTTGGCATATTCAAACTTCACAGGTATAGTAAGGTCATTCAGAAAGATCTCAAGTGTTCTATGTTGTTGATTTCCTTAGCATGAGAAAACACAGTAACTCCTTTTTTTTAAGGAAAGAGACAGAAGTGAAAAAGACACAGCAACAGGTTCCTTCTGTCTATTCTCTCTCTCTCTCTCTATATATATATATATATATATATATATATATATACACACAAAAAGGGAGAGATCATTCAGACAACAACCCCTTCTATACTGCAGCTATCAGGGGTGATATGTATAGAGCAAGTTCTATGTAAGTAATCCCTTTCCGAGAAGCTTTTGTGCAAAGCTTCACTCCTGCCAATTATTTAAATAATTTATTAAATATTATATATCATACACATGAAGAGCCATGGAGCCTTTCTAATACTATTATTTTCAGTATTTTACTTATCCCTGAGACTGAACAAAAGAATTCACTTACCTTGAAAAAAATTAAATTACAATTTTTCAAAAGTCACATTGCGTAACGCCACGTAGCCATAGAGATGAGATGAAACTGCACTTTTCTGTGTTACTGGAAACAAGAGCAGTGTACATGCTATGAAAGAGAGATGCCATTTAGAGTATAATCTAACATATTTGAAGAAAAACCTTATCAGAGTCTTTATTCATACTGGTCTTTTTTGCAAAAGGAAAAGTGAAGTAGGGAGGGGAGAGGTTACACCCCAACTATCCAGGAATAGTAAGCAGAGTGTTTGAGCTCCTGGCCATAGGGCAGTTTCACAGGCTATCTTTGGAAATTCCATTTGGGCATTTCTGACAGGATAGTAGCAGCACACAGTATATCTAGCTCTGTAATTTAACTCCCAAAATATAAGTAAAAAAGCACTCACAGACATACAATTGGCGAAGAATAATCATCCAAAATTTCAGGGAAAATATTTGTAATGACTGTTAGGAACATAAATGGTCATTACTGTGTCAGTGTCCAGCCTCTACAATTGCAGCTTTCCAGATACAGATTCCTTTTCTGAAACATTTAGTCTGGCAATAATCCTTTTAGACCCCAGTTATTTTCAACTAGGTGTACGTGAAAGTGACAGAATTCAGGTCATTCTTATGATTATGATCCCGTAATGTACACTTCTGAATTACCCATGTTGTGAAAGCATACTCAATTAAAAACCCAGGTATGACACAGCACTAGAGAACTCCCTTTTAGAAACTGGTAACTTTTTGTGACCCATAAAGATTTGTCCAAGTATAAAGCAATTACTTGTAGATACTGGAATAATGGCTAGCAGATTTCATTTGTTCCAGAAAATAATACAGCAGCACTATCAGATGTGCACTTGCTTACAGCAGGACAGAAAAGGAACTCCCTGCAGAAGGAACTCCAGCCTGACCTGAGCTCCAGCAGGAACACAATGGTTCCGTGTCACACTTGTCATCACCACGTTCAGGCTTGTCCTGCAGTAGCCAGATAAGTGTTTTTTCTTTGAAGAGGATGTCAATTATATCTGGAAATAATTGTTTTGCAGAAGCACAGAACATTTTTGAAAGCCATGGCACAACAGTTTTATCTCCTTTTCTTAATAAAGCTCCTTTGCCTATTCAGAAAGAATATCCTGAATTACTGGTGTCCCAATCTCTTTCCATTCAAGTTTATCTAATTCAACAGTGTGAAGCTTTCAGAATGAGCAGAAAAGAAATACAGTAAATACTTATATTTTTGGGTAAGTATGCTTATAAGAACTCCATATATTTATATATATTTAATATATGTATGCATGTGTATACACACCCCCACATATATAAAGCTTTCATTGTAAAAACAAAACAGTTGGCAGAGCTTACTCATGAAGTGGGATTGAATCACAAACCGTTCAAGAGATCCAGGCTGATTTCCCAATTTTCTGCAAAACAATTATTGCCAGATATAATTAACATTCTCTTCAAAGACTGATAAGGACTACAACTAAATTAATTTACATGCTCAGAAACTCTAAAGCACTAATGAAAATGATAATTCTCAGCAAGCAGCATTTGTTGAGATTTATTTAAATTATTTTGAAATATATCCAAGATCAAGCCTAACTCAGTTTAAGAAGCAAGTTACAGTTAAAAAGCTTTGCTTAGAAAACTTGACAAAATGGGACACTCATACAAAAGATGACAGAAAGCATTACATTAGCATAGGTTATTCTTTCCTTTTTTGTTAAATCTCTATTATGCTGCATTTTCTGTTTCAGCTATATCTAAGGTTTGGACAGGTTAAAAACAAGGCATAAGGATAAAAGCAAAATATTTCCAATTCTAAAAGCCTTTTTCTATTGTTAAATTTAACAGGCAGGAGAATTCAGTGTAGTTGATGGTTTTTAACCAAATCAATTTCTGCAATTATTTATTCTACTCAGAGCTGAAACTGCAATTGCTGTTTTGGTTATTGTTTCATGCATGATTTAGGCAGTCAAAGATCTCCACAGGCTCATTTTTGCCTGTGGCCCATGGATGTACTTCCCTACCTTTATCAGACAAATAAACTTTAATGTAGATTGGTGATCTCAACAAAACTTTTAAATACACAAAATAGTCCCATATTCCCTAAACATCACAAGGGTATATTAATTATTTTCCTAAGTCATGTTACAATAAAGTGCAATATTTGTACTTACTACACCTTCACTGACCACTTTAACATGTGCAGCATCTCTGTAGTTGCCCCCCAGCCACAAATTTGAAAAAAGCATGTAAACATTCATTTCTGAAGAAAAAATATTTGTCTGTACATACTGTCAGGGCTTCATTTATTTCCTGCACAAAAATAAGCCCCTTTATACCCACCCTCACTTCCCAAGTTGAGGGAGCTCTGCAACTCAGTGCTGAGTCCACCCTAAAAATCCCTGGAAAATTTGGCTTTAGAAATTGAACAGAAGAAGCCCCAGGAGCTCAGAAGCCACCTTTCACTTTTCAGATATGATCCACTGCAGTGTGAACACATGGTTTTACTTTCCCTCAGGGCTTCTTCTGAACAGTTCCTTTGCCCAAGTTCTAACAATCAGAATGGTTCAGACTGAATAAGTTCAATCTCATACCAAGAAGACAAACAATATAATACAAAGTGATGGAAATATAATTACTAGCATTCATTTGCCAAAGCTATAATTTTCTTTTTTATTTCTGCAGCTGGTTTAAGTTTGATTGCTTCAGTGCTTTCTCCTAAAATATCCTCTGCATAATGATTTGTCCAAGCTCTGATGAACATTTCCTATTGAATGGATATAGTTGTTTTCATCTTAGGAGTTTTTAATTTATGGACATTTTAAGGTAAGTTGCACTTTAAAAGTTATGTATACAAAAGCAGAATAAAGGAGAGGGAAGGCATAAGATTTGATCAAGTGCTTGCTCAGAAAAATTCAGTGGCTTGACCCATTTTTTGTAGGCAGAGGACTTAACTTTCTCCCTTTTTTCTCCTCTCCTTTGGTCTCTTTAAGACAATATTCTTATTTTTTAAACTATAAAACAGTTTTACTTTATTAGTATTTGATTTACCACAGTTTCTCCTGCTTTCATGAAAATCATTAATATTTGATAACAAAAACAAACAAACATCATTACTAGTTCAATTTTTTTGTTATTTTCTGCTGTTCTTGCTAAGTTTCCTGTTGTTTTTCATTTAGCTTTCATTGCTGTATGTTCCAATCCATACTGATTGATTTCTTGTGAGGACAGTTTCTTCAGTCTTCATATTGGACATTTATTTTATACCTGCTGTGAGATATTAATTTTATAACATTAAATGCTATCAGTTCACATGGGCCTATTACTATGCATGAAGCTGAAGAACTCACCAGTGCCAATCTGATGTCTCTATCCAAAATAAGGCTCCTTCAGGAAAAGTAGTAGAAGATTTGACAGCCTGTTGGAATTTTATGAAGGGGAAAAATGGGAGAGGGAAAAAAACCAGGCTTATTAACCTGGAGCAAAAACTCTGAGCTGTCAAAGGCTAATCCTGAGCTGCTTGCCATGTCTTAATTAAACACAACATGGGCTGATAAAATGCAGAGAACCAACCTAAACTCCCTGCTGTACAGTGAATTTCTGCCTAGACATCAAAGACTATTTTGAATTCTCTGCAGCTTGCAAATTGTACTGAGCAGTTGTCAGATTTTTGCATAATGCATTTCAGTCAAGACTGCAGAAGAGACTCATTTGTAAGTATTTTGCAGGAGATGCTTTCCTGACAAAAATGAAATGTTAAGTGGTAATCCTTGCTTTTATACTGTTTAATTATAAACTACATCAAAATATATTTTTAGGAGTAGAAAAAAAAAAATGATACATTGTTCCAAAGGAACACTTGTCCATCCCCACTTAATAAGCTGATAATTTGTAATTTAATTTTTTTAAAAATCCAAAGTTGACACTACATATTAGCATTATATAAATAGCACTCTAATCTCTCATTACCCAAAAATACTGCTATTTTGGTGCAAAATTTATTCTTTCCCAAAACCTGTTGAGAAATAGATTTGTAAGGAATATGACAAATTCATGTTTTGACAGTCACTCTGTATTATGGTAAAGGACCATGAGGTTTTGTTTCTTTGCTAGTAAGAATGCAGAAAGCAAACTTGGTAAAAATCTGCAGCCCCTCAGGTTCTTAACTCAGACTGCAATACATTCTTTCCTTGACAGCCTTTTGCCTTACCATACATAAGTTCTACTTCTACACTTGATACCACTTCTATCATAACTCTACATAGAAATCCTTTTTAGTCACAAAAACCTTGAAAGAATTTTTGTGATGGATTTCAGATTTTTTTTTCAGTTAAAATTTCCATGTGAAGAAACAGTACAGGAAGTGGCTGAGAGGAGAACTATGGCTATGTGCAGTTTGAAAGTCCTGTGCACAAACAGATCTGCAGCTACCACACCTGTCCTTTTGAAGCAGGCTTGCTTTAAAAAGTGAGTAACCTTTCTGAGAAAGATCCAGTTATGCCATCTCTGAATAATTCCTACAAAGGTGAGCAAAGGTTACCATTTCAACCATTCTTAGGTGTGCATGAGATACCCAAATACACAAAATACTTCACAAATACTTACGGCAAATGTTATGGAGCCCAAGCAGCCAACTGAAGCTTTTATCTCAAGTGGAAACAAAGATTTCTTGTTCTGATATGGTGCAACTCCACTGGAACAACAGCCATTTTTACCACTCATCCATCTGACTGCAGCCCAATCAAACCCATGGACTTGTATGTTATGGAAGGAAAAGACTGCTGCAGGTTTCAATTTGCATAAATTTGGGTTGTTTACTCCCAAGTCTCTCCTCCCAGTTAAATGATGCAGTTAGAACATATTTTCTTTACATTCCTTATGTGCTTTTGGTGGTCTAAACTGTGCATATTTGAGAATATAAAAGTAATCATACTCCACAGAACAAGTTATGCAAACACAATGCCCATGTACACAATCTCAAGCACAGCTATCACTTAAATCCATCTGTATGAAGGAGGGAAATGTGCAAAACCCCACACTGAGAACACAAGTATGGTATGGATGGCCTGCATATTTCTTGGCCACAAAGGCAGGTTTCAGAAACTGAATTCCTCTGCTATAGAAAAATATATTTTAGAAATATTCTAGTGTTCATAAACTTCTCATTATGTAGTAATCTATGATATCAGATATAAAGACTAATTTATGGACATCACATAAGCCCCTGTTTGGAATTATAGTTTAGAATCAGAACACGCAGTCCGTATCAACTGGAGTATCAAAAAGCAAATTATTTTCTTTAAAGAAAGATTTTTTTAAATTTCAACACTCAGTTTATTTGGCATACAGATCACACGTTCATTCCATTAATCATCAAGTGCCTGCTGGCTAAAGATTAACACCATCTCATGCTAGCATTTGATTGCATTCAGTTGATAGTTACTCTTCATCGTGTTGCTTTTGCAGGAAGCAATCAAGGCAACAAGTCTAAAAACTTCTATTTGCATTATCTAAAATGTATTGGAAGCAAGGCCAAAACTGTTTAGGTTCCCCATTTAACTCCAGAAGCCCTGAAAGCTACATATGAATTTGAAACTTTAAGGACACTCCTGATTTCCTTCACAGCAATAGCTGGGTACAGAAACTACGTACAAGTGTTAAGAGGAAGGATAATGATTTCTGCCCATAATTGTAGGGTATAAGGATACACTTTCTATGAAAATTATACTATTCTGAAAAGGTTTGGGAATCCCTTCCTCCAAAAGTTAAAAACCAGAAATTAATGGACTGAAACCACACTAGCAGCATATTCAGCTATTTAAAAAACACTTGCTCATGCAGCAACAATGCCAAATACAAATCTGGCTACATTCCATATGCAAGCCCCAAAGAAATGTATTCTTGGGGGACCCTCTCAGCTGCATTTGCATTGTAAATACATTTGCAAACTGAATTCCAAGCCAAAGTCCCATTGTTCCAGCTTCCACAAGGCATCACTGACTGTGCTGAATTTAATCATTGTGCCAATCCATTTATCCACCTAGAAAAGAGATACAACCATTCTGAGTGGGGTTCTCATGAGAAAGTGATTGAAAAATCAATGTGACTTGTTCTCTTAAGTCAATTACAACCAGATATTAATGATATTTTTGTGTCTGGAGATCAAGACAGACACCTGATGGGGCTTTCATAACACCTACCTCCCACTGAAATCTCATCCTCTTACCTGGCTTATATGAGCTATTCAAAAGTTTAATTAATGAGTGATTGAAGTGCTTGTATAGTGTTTCATGAGCCTTAGAGATGCATGTAGCCTGAAAGCATTTTTAGTCAGTCCTCTAGAAAGATAAATCAAAGACTTAGGAATGCTGGATGTGAAACTGCAGCTTTGTTAAGGGACTTTGGATATTTTTAGACTTTGGCGTCTTAATGCGGGAATGACACAGGACATTTCCAAGGCAGTCTGAAAGCAAAAAAGAACTTATCTGGCCCTCACAACATAAAGCCAAGTGTGCAGTATGGAATCAATAATTTTTTTACCATGTAGGAATTTCTTTTACACAATTTACAATCTGCTTATTTGCCTAAATAATTTTATTTTGCTAGTATTTTATCAAATACCTGAAAGACTTGCCAGTTTTTAAAGATCCAGTTCCATACACGCAGGACAAGTGTTGTAGATAGTCTTGATTTGTCTACAAAGAACACAACTGGTTTTTACCCAAGTTCTGAAACCACCAGTCAACTACTACCAGCTTTTTGAAAGAACGTATCACTTGCCTAGAAAACTAACAATTAACAAAATATTAAAATCAAAAGAAATATAAATGGACTGTGAAACTTGTTATATAGTCCTTATAAGATGATTTTCTCCATGAGAAAGTTTTGAAAATATGCTCGAAATTATATTGCCACCTGCTGTTTCTGTCAAAAAGCAGGAGCCAGGTCTGGTTGGCTATATTATTTAAAATTCTGCAAGTATAATGGAAATCTATTAATTTAGGGAATCGATTGTGAAGCAGGGGATGAAATCTCACGGCTTTTATCATCCATCTTGTATGTTCTGTGCTTCAGAGGACTTCATAAGCAGTGCACTATTATGAAAAACTCCAGGCTTTCTTTTCTTTTCTTCCCTTGTTCTAGGCCTAAATGAAAGTTGCAAAGACTTCTTAGCTGATATATAGAAAGTACCAAACAATAAGCTGCAAAGCAGTATTTGGAGGGGAAAAAAGGTAGTGATTTTGTCTGATAAATGATAATTTTACAGAAATACAAGCAAAGAAGTTCAGAGATTTTGTACACACAATAAACTCCACCTCAACTGTCTATTTCTCTATTATTGCTTAGTTTCCTCTGCAACCTCACAATGGCAGCACTTCTCTTACCATCAGCTGGAGAACACACCAGAGGATGTCTCTCTTTATCTCTGGTACCTTTGGCAAGACAAAGGTCTTGCCAACCACATCTAGAAGCAACACTATTCCAGACAGATCTTGAGGTCTTAACCTCCTTTGAAGTAACAGAATTCAGTAAGCATTTGGCCTTAAGCATAAGCCTAAATGCCATCTTGAATAGTAAAATAACTCAACGGGCTCTGAAGCATTTTATTGACTCCGACTATATTCTTTACTATATTCTTTAACACAACCAAATCCTCCTTTGCAAAACGTAGATTCACTTAATTTGCAGCTTTACGGGTCCCATTATTCCAGAAGCTGTAACCACACAACAGCAGTGTTCAATCTACGGCTCGGCAGGAGCGGGATGCAGAAATCGCTCCGGGACGCGGCAGGGACAGGACGGGAGGGCTCCTACCGGGACACGGCTCCGCTGGGAGCTCCCCGGCCTCGGGCAGCGTCCCCGGGCCGTGTCCCGGCTCTCCCGGCTCGGCTGCCCCGGCTCTCCCTTCCCTGCCGCTCTCTCCTCTCCGGACGGGATCGCGCGGCCGCCGCTCCCCCAGCGCCGGGACACCCGAGAGCGCCGTGCCGCCCTCAGCCTCAACCTTCAGCCTCTCGCCCCTCTCCTACCTTGTCCGCTTTGCCCAAACCACACCAGAAAATAAATCCATTAAAAAAATGAAATGAAATGAAATGAAATGAAATGAAATGAAATGAAATGAAATGAAATGAAATGAAATGAAATTGCGAGCGAGCCACCGCCCTCCCGCGCAGCGCGGCCGCTCCGGAGGCAGGGGCCGGCTCGGACCTTCCCCACACCGATCTCCTGTTTACCCCCGCCCGCCCTTCGTTCCCCTGCTTCCCCTCCTTCCTCCGCAGCTGCTCGAGGCCGGGGATAATCGCCCGGCTATTGCTTCGCACCCTCGGCCGGGCTGCGATACCCCATCCTCCGGGACGAGGGTGTACGGAACTGCGTCCCCCGGGACAGGCAGGTGCAGGACCCATCCCCGGCGCGCCGGGCCCCGGGCTGTGCGGGACTCCCTCGGACCCGTCCCCGGCGCTCCGGGCCCGGGGCCGTGCGAAACTCCATCTCCCAGCGCTCCCGGCCGCGCTGCCCCGCAGTGCTGCGGGTGCCCATTGGTGGAGGCACTTCGCGGACAGCCAATCGGCGCGCGGCTCCTTCAGCGGGGCGCGGAGCTGAGGGCGGGCGATGCTTGGGGCTCCGCGGAGCTCCGCGGCCGCCGGGCAGCGCCATGAACCTGGGGTGAGGAGCGGGCGGAACCAGGCAGAACGGGCTGGGCGGGACGGGACGGGACGCGGCTGTTCGGGGATGCACGGGTCCGGCCCCGCGGAACGCATCGGTTCCGTGCCGGGGTGCGCAGTGCTGCGCGGCCGAGGGAGCGGGAGCGATCTGCGGGACAGAGCCGGGGGCCAGCGACCCTTCCCGTGGGAGAGCCTCGGGACGGGCTCGGGCAGCAGGGCAGGGGTGCGATGCCCAGGACAGCGTTCCGCACCCCCGCACAGCGCCCCGTTCTGAGGTGCCCCTCACAAAGCTGCGTGCGAGCCCGAACTGCGCTGGGTTTTTTCATTGTTAACGTTTTGTAATGAAACGTGAGGATAAAGCGGTATTTGGAGCGCTTATGGTCGTGTTGGATTGTCCCAGCGCACGGAGCAAAGGAAGGCAGTTGGGAATTGACACTGCCATGTTTTTCTCTGCTCCCAAACGCTTCTAACAGCGCTTGTTCCCCTTGCGAAGGTGAATTGTTGTGCATGGAAGCACAACCAAAGGCTCTTTCCAGAATACAGCCCCGATTTGTGATCAGCGCTGGCCTTCCGGGAGGCTTGGTTAGCGATTTGTGATTTGTATTGTTGGATCATTAAGTTCTTGAGGTGTATTGCTCTGTATAACGATATAGAGTGGCACCTTTAGTGTTAAAGATCTACTTTGCAACAAGCACAGTTGTAATAGTGTTTTCAGTATCAACAGAGCTACACCTTCTTCAAGACATGTTGATTTCTTTGTTTTAAGTAACTTCTCAAAACATAGCTTGGGATGTGAAGGACCATTTAGAACAACAGTAATTGTTCTTGTTATGAATGTTCAAATCTTACCATTATCAGATTACTTCATATTTCAGATTCCTCTCTCTCTCATTTTGCAGCGATGGACTGAAGCTCAAAACTGAAGTGCTGGATGGAAAGCCTAGGCTAATTTTAGCTTCTTCTGGTATTTTTTTAATTTAATCTTTAAAGCTTCTTGAAGTTAAATCTAATATCCAAGAGACATAAAGCCCAGCTTTCCTGAAATATTTTGAGATTAGGAAGAATGTTTGTGCATTGTTATTTATAAGTCCTCTCTCACCAGCTCGATTCCCAACAGTAGGTTGATGATGAATTCTGAGTAGTTTGTGCACCAGGGAACAGCTGGCAAACAGTCTCCACTGCTTAGCTTGTCGTTAAAATAAAAAGTTAAGTGCTATTGTGTATCAACTGGCATAACTTGATGGTAATTTCTGTAACTTTATAGCAGGTTACTTGCCAGGATAAAAGAGGCTTAATAATGGCTTAATTTACACAGCATGACATCATTACAATCACGTTTTTAAAGCAGCTTCAGTATTTGTGGTAAACATTTTTAAATTTCAATAAGCAGTTTATTTAGGCCAAATCTCACTACTACCATGTGAGATAATTACTTTCCAGTATAAGTGTTAATAAATTCTATTTCTGTGATTTGTCAGACATAAGTCTCTGCAATAAATTCCAACTTTATGATGTGTCAGACATACATTTCTGTACAAGTCTACTTTTCCTAACTGTTCTGCATAGTCAGGGTAGATGGTATGGGAAAAGTACTTTCCCCCTGATTTACAAAAATCAGATGACTATAATGTTTTACTAATTTCTCAAGATTGTTTTTCAGGGACAAGTTGTTCTTAAATACTTTTGTATGTTTGTGTTTGTTTCCCAAAAGATAAATCAAAGCATGCCATGAAGGTAAGTGTAAAAGTTTTAGAACATACAAATTCACTATTTGTTAACATAAAATTTGAGAAATTGAACTGTATAAATAAATTAATTAATAAATTAAACTGTATAAATTGGAAACGATTCTCTTTATGAAAGAGAAATATGTGCTTATGATTCTCTTTTAACTTGAGGTATTCTGTTGTTTCTCAGGTTTATAATAGCTGTTCAAAAGGATGAATTCAAAGTTTTGTGACTATTTTTACCTTTTCAAAATGCATTAGTTTCCTTGGCCAAGAAGTTAGAGCAGCAGAGGGAATAATTTAAATCAAAACTTTCAGAGACCTTAAAGGAATTCTGGTAAAATAGAGATCTGAAGTGTGTTTAATTTCAAGTTTGGTCATACAGGCTGTCTCTGAGTAAACTGCAATGGGGTGGGTTTGGGAAGGATAAAAAGCAGGAAAAAGCCCCAGTAGACAGGAAATCATTACAAGTGTGCACCAAAGACCTTGGGAAGAATAAAACTTAGTTCATAGTGGCAGAATCAAGACTGAAATACTGCTGGCTGTGTGGTGAAAACATGTACCTATGTGGAGCCAGGAAAGACCTGTTCCATATTCAGAAACACCAAAGTAAAGCAGAATTAATTCTTATTAATTCTTTTAAATGTCATGCTACATTAAGTTATTATTCATACTGTCATTTTGAAATACTCAAATTCAGGTGCTGTGTCCTTTCCCAAAGTTTTCCTGGCACTTGTGAAGATGTTTAATTAGTTTATACAGAGTTACTACTGATGGAACAGAAAAGAAAAATGATACTTATTTTCTTTGTTGCTTCAATCTTGTTTTCATTTGTTACAAATACAATTTTTTCCTAATTTAATAGATGGTAAAATCTTTTTGCTTTAACAGATGGGTAATAAAGCCAGAGCACCTAAACAGTCATTGAGAATAAAGCACACTGGACTCATCTTGAGGCCAACACAAAATGCTTGTATCAAGCAGGAAAATTTAACAAAACCAAGGAGTGAATCAAGCTTATCAATGACAAAAGGTGAAAAACTGCAAGTTAATAAACACTCCTCACATGAAGCCACAACTAAAAGTTACTCTTTGATTTTCCAAAGAGATAAGACAAACAGATATCCTGATTCAGAGGATCATAGTGTTGTGAAAAAAACTAAGCACAAACCTCAAGCCCCACATGTATCAGCTGAAGACTTAAAAAGTCTGGTGTGTTTAACACAAGCACAGCTTCAACAGATTTTGATGATTGTTAAAGAAGGAAGAAGCATCTCTGAGACTCATAATGAAAAGCAAGAGGAAATGGGTAAGATACCAGCCATTGGATGCATTTGTTCCATGGAAACAGAGCAAAATGGGAAAGCTTAACTTGGAGTTGATAATTTCAGGCTATTTGCACATTGTAGAGATGTTCCACTTATGTTGGATGTTCTCAGACAAAATACTGCAACAAACATTGTCACAGTTCCATGCAAAATAAAAACCATCTTACACTGGGGGGAAAAACATAGAACTGCACTGTACCACTGCCCAAGGAGAAGGGCCCTTCTGGTTTGTGAAGAGTTCAGGCTTTTCCTCTGTGTCTCAAAAGCAGTTCTGCCATTTTCCTGTGGCCAAAGATGGATTTCTGTCTTTCAGCCTAACTGGACTGTTAATGGTGAATAGTATTTTTCTCTTCCCCTCCCCAGTTCTCACACTCAGAAGTGTGAGAGCTGTTGCTTAGCTTCCTTTATTGCATCCTTCCTCCTGTTGGTGGATGTGTGGAGAGGGTCAGCTTTTGCACCAAGAATAAGACATCCTGCAATTAATTAGCACCCCAAACTCTGAGCCCTTTCCAAGAATAAGTGATTACTACATCTAGCATTTGAAAAATACCCTGTGAAAGTCTAACTTACGTGCCTTAACTACATAAGCAGGGCTGAAACCACTTTTGTTAGATTGTGGGGAATCTGCGAGCCTTTGCTGCTCTCAGAGTATTTACTCAAAGCTGAAGCAAGTTTAGTGGCTATATATACATTTTTATATATTTATGTTCTACCACAGCTACTAATGAGGAATCAGAGGAAAATGTTATAGCATCACTCCAAAAAGATTGTGAAGTGTCCCCAGTTCCAGATGAAGCAAACTCTGATTCAGACAGGAAGCAAGAAGCACGTCCACAGCCAGGAGAGAATGTTATGTAGGTACACTTGTGTTACTGTGTACAAAAATTGTGTCTCCAATAAAGGATCATATCATATGTTCTTAATAACATAAATATTTTTTATAAATACTAATTAAAAGGTTACCTCTAAAATTTAACAGATCAGCTTTCTAGATAAAAATCTTACCCCTCCTTCCTTTTCTCTAGAAAGGATTCATGGAAACCTGCTGACTTGTTTAGTACCTTGGGTGAAAGAGAAGGGGAGAAAGCCTTATTGGAACTTAAAAAGGCCCAATGGAAGAAGGAATTAGGTATTTATGATGTATAAAATACATTTTTGATATATTTATATTACACTCAGGATGCCAAGAATTTGGTATTCCTTATGCTCTTTTTACATTTACCTAGATCAGTACAGTTGCTACAAATTGAAAAGTAAATTATAAGTCTCCAAAACAGATTAAGATTCTTGAATTTCAAAAGTTTATCCCATGATTATAAATTCTTGCAACAAACACTTCTTTGCCAATTAAATATTATCTCAAATATATTGTTGTGCTTTGTACTTTAGGTGCTACATGCCAGCAGTTTTGTCACATTCTGACAGTAATTGACAGCCATTATCATTAAAAAATTCATTTGGTTTTTAATGGGAGCAGCATGACCCCAATCTACAAGCATGACTGAGTGTATGAAATTGCAGTTTCAACTTGAGAGTTTCCAGTCCAGCCCCATCACCAATCAAGGGGAATCTCTGGAGGAAACAAAAACTGCTCAATACAGCAGTAAATTCTCTCTGACAAATTAAGCTTTTTATGATTCACATGGAGGAGTGCTGTGTTTTGGTTTGAAATTGGATTTAGACCATTTGATTTCAAGCTTTAATTCTGCATTGTCAGTAGCTTCCATTATGGCTCCATTGGTTTTAATAATATTAAAGTAGATCAAGACTGGTGTAACAAAATGGAGAGAGTTCATGTACTTGGTTGTTTGTTGGTTTTCCCGGGAAAATTGTTACTCCAGTGTTTTTTAGTCTCCCCAGAGAGACTCCCCACTTACCTCTGCATCCCTGGGCAGATGCCTATTTTGCTTTTAAGAGCAAGGTCCTGAGGGATTGATCACACTGATGGGTGACAACTCGTGTCCATTTCACAGTCCAAGTGACAGGGAATACATGCATTGCTGACTTTTTTTTTTAACTGTTAAATGTTTGCAATAGGAATTCTAGTAAGAGGTTGATTTTGTTTGTTTAAGATGAACAAGTAGCACTGAAGAAGAAGCTGAAAGAAACTTTGGAGGGAGAGGTGGGTTATTTCTGGGCAAAACTTGGCAGTAAGAAAACCCCTGAAGTGGAAACACCTGACCCAGACCAGGTAAGACTGTCTATAAACAAAAGAGTACAGTTTCCACAGCACGGTTGCAGAACAGTTTAACTTCTAATTCATAGAAGATTTTATTTTCTGTACAAATCCTCTAGAATCCAATATTGGTGGTGCTTTAAGCCTTCTCAGGGCATGAATTGCTGCAGCTCCCCAGTCCACACTTAGTTGTTGCTCCAGGTCGTAACTTTTCAGTTTAAGATCCTTAGAGCAGGAACAGCCCTTTCCTGTCCCTCCATTTGGATTCCTGACTAAAAAGTATAAATCTTTTCCTGTTCTGTTTGGGGAATAAGTCTCAAACGTAATTCCTGGCTATATAGTTATATACATTGTTCATGAGCTCTCACAGATATTTGATTGCTTACATAATGAGCATAGCCAGTATGACATCTAGCTTTTTAAAAAGCTGTAATTCTGAAATCAGTGTGTTAGATAAATGCATTATACTCACAAGAGACTTCTCCAATGAAAATTATTGCTGTTAAACAGAAGTTAGTAATTTCTTTCGGCAAAAGCAACTTGCACTTTTTTGTGGCACATTCAGCATTCCTAGCAAAGTTTTGACTCTGTCTTAAAAGAATTTGTTTCAATCTACATAATTGATAAATAGTGGATAAATAATGCTTAGTTACAAATATGGGCTGAGGTTTTAATGAACAGCAGCTTCTAGAAGTATAATTTTGTTAACAAACAAAACAGGTGAACTAAATAAGTCTTAAAATGGTCCCTTTGCTTGCAGACAGTGCTTCCAGCTGACTCAGTTCATGGCACTGAGGAGAGCTCTGCCTGTACAGCTGCTTTTGCCACAGAGGCTGATGGAGCTGCTCTGAATGTTCCAAGAGCTCCAGCTGGGCAGTCTTCTGATTCCAGTCCTTCTGACTTTCCAGCTGGCAGTTGCACAGCATTGCCTTTCAGGGTAAGACCTTTAACTGTATGCAGTGTATTTTTACTTATTTATTAACTGTAAATGTTTGTCTCAATAAGTTCTTTTCAACCAGAAGATTTCCTTAGACCTTTTTGCTGTGCATAAATAACTTTGTCTGAATGAATGTTTACCAAAATACCAATGCTTTGAAGACAGCACTTCCTTCCAGGTTGATGTGAAGAACAGTACTAGAGGTGTAACATGCAGTATTAGTTAGTTTTTAAGTGCTGAAGAAATAGAGAGGTGGAACCTATATAAAATAAATTATATTGATAGCAGAAGGTTCAAGAAGTAGGTCTTAAATTATGGCTGGTAGGCAGAGATTGAAGAGATTTTTTTTGTCAGATGGCATTGGAAGTTCTCAGTGCCACTGGAGCTTGTTAAATAGTACAGAGATCCCTTAAGCAGAAACAGAAGAATGGAGATGGCAGCTCCTTAATTTGAGGCAGATCACTGCTAATTAGATTGTGGTGCTGAATCTGCCTGGAACACAGACTGACAAATAAGTAGGGTTTTCTGGAGTTCAAGTTAGAGTCATATTCAGAATTCATCTTTCTATCAGCAGTCAGATACTTGCTACAGTTACAAAGTTACATCCTTTTATTGTGCTAGAGAAAGGCCCAGTTTTGCTCACCCACTGAAGGCAGAACTTTCTGCCAAGTCCTTATTATGTAGCTAGAGAAGATACTTAATTTTTGGTAGAAAAACTAGCAGTTATCTTATTTCAGGAAGCTGTGCCACAGGAGCGACCTTTCAGTGCTCTGAAACATGAGCAACAGAAGAAGTGGCTTGAAGAGTTGGACAAGCAGAAGGAAGAAGCTAAACTACGAAAATTAGAAGAAAAACTTAATTTATCAAAGGTATCTGTGGTTTAGAGAAGTCTTTCTCTATTTTTGTTTTAAGAAATAAAAAATTAAATTAGTGAAGTGGCAACAAAGATGAAATTTTGTGCAGCATGTCTAGGTTTTCACCATAAGGGTGCACTTACTGAACATTGAGCCACTGGCTGGTCAGTATTTCAGTGTCTGGTATGTTAGAGGGCTTGCTGCAGGGATGGAGACAGTGGCAGCATCACCAAAAATCGGGGAGAAAATAAAACCCTCTGGCACTATATTTGAAGTGAGAAAGAATCAGGCATTACTTTATTTTCTGGCCAGGATGTGCCAAGGAAAATATTCCAAACACATGTTTTTGCAGGATTTTCCCCCAAACTTTACACAGTCAAAACCCATAGAGATGGGGTGGTTTTAAGTTAATTGGGTTATAATTAAGCAACCTCCAGTATTCAGTTTCCCACTGGATCCTAATCTCCTTGCCACTGGTGTTAATTAGATTTTCATTCTTACCAGATGTCTCCAATTCTGCCAAAGGCAGCATCTGAGGATAGATGTTTTTAGATGGCCACTAATGTTTTGTTGATGTTCCATCGATGGCCTTTTATCTTTCTGGGTATCTTTGGTCTACTCCTAGTCTGTTGCTATCTTCAGCCCATCTCCTTAGAGTAATGCTACATCTCCTAAAAATGTCCAAAAATTCCTTTCCCCAAGGCCAAGTCAAGCCTAACTAGAGAGACAAAATAAAAGTTTTCAAGTTATATTGTTTCCAGCAGTAGTAGTTTCTTTCTCTTTCCCACCATGTGTAGAAGCCCTTGGATTTGCAAGGTGGTGTAGAGACCATGGCTAGAGACTTTGGAAAAAGAAAATTTGTGTAGACTGCAGGAGGTGAGAAAAGAGAAACTGAGTACAATGTGTTGCAGTGATGGCAAAATCCTGTTTCTAGAAATATTTTTTTTAATACACACACATAGTCATGCAGCTATAAAAAAGTTTAAAAGCAAGCACTTTTCCAGAAAGTATAGAAGAAAATAGCCTTACCTTTACCCCTCAAAGCCAGCCTTGCTGCCAGAGGTGGTTACAGACCTGCACACAACACAAATCTTGTCCTTTCCCAAGTTGCTGAGGGGATCAGGCTTCCTTTGTAAACCGAGCTTTAACTGTGAAGGGAACACAGCTGGGATATGTTCCTTCATTAGCTGCCTTGTTAATTGGGTAGGTGTGCTGTGGAAGGAGGGCTGCAGGCACCAGGGAGTCACCCTTTCCTTTTTTTCATGAAAATATAGTAGCAGTATGTTTGTGCTTACCAGGTGTTAGTGCTCAGGAACACATAATCACCGAATGATTATATGCAGGTGCTTTTATTGAAGAGCTCTGGGTGTCAGGGCTACAGACCCAAATCTGACTCCAACATGGGTTTGGGATGAATATGTTTTTATACCCTTATCCTTATATAACTACATATTAATTATTAAACTTATATTGTTCTATTGTATACATTGCTCTCATCCAAGCATGGATTCTTGTAATTTCCATCAAACCCGCCAAATATCATTTCTCATGATTCCTGTTACGATTAAACAATAATTATATCCAATTACCAAACAATCATCACATTTAACAACCATCATTTATCATGCAACAATTGTATCATTTATCATTGCCATTAAATGATTATACAGGTGCAGTTTCACGTGATCCAGTAAAGCCTAACATTTTCTCAGGGACTACCCTAACATTTTCCCAGGGCCTACCAGGCCCAACCTTTCTTTCTAACTCCCCTGAATATCCCGTAATTTTAGAAACATTTTATCCCTATGCTATCAGAGGTATGCATCAGCATTATAATCTGTGATTTGACTTGCATTTTAATTGTCTTCTCACTTAAGGAATTAACTGCTGTCTGCATTGTAGCTTTTCAGATGTTCCTGGTGTACAAAATGTGTATTGTCTGTTTTATTAACCACACTTTACACTTTATAGACACAGTGTAACTGAATGCTTTTTCTTTTTTTTTCTTTTCTTTTTTTGTTGTTGCCTGATACTTATTTAGGTAGAAGAGCATGACAGATGGGAAATGCATTTTGATTCTTTTAAGAACCACTTTAATGCTAATGCACAACACCCCTTAAATGGAATGCACAGAAAGCCTGAAAGTCTTTCCTTGTCACCTGACCCCAAGGACCCGACTGCTTTCATTCACCCTTTGTCCCCTGCAGCTTTAGGCAACGTCATGCCCTTACAGATGGGAGCTGCAGAAAAAGCTGCTAAAAATGGTGCTTTGGAACAAAGTCAGAGAGTCAGGTGAGTGAGCTTTGTAACAGTAATTATTTTCCCAGCCAGTACATTTATGGTACCTCCTCAAAAAAAAAAAAAAAAAACCAACAAAAAAAACCCAAAAAAACCTGTTGTTTCACTGTTGAAAGGCACAAGTGCTGTCAATGTTTGCTAATGAAATTTACTGCAGATAACCTTACGTTGTTCCTTAATGAAAAGGATTTCCTAATCTATGAATTAATTTATATATTAACTTATAATTAACAGAATGACCTCAATATGAAAATGCAACCTAACCGATTCTAATTAAGGAAGGCTTAAGGATTATTTTGTCATGATTAGAAACACTGACCTGTCCCTCTGTTCAGTTTCCTCCGTTCCATGACGGCTCTGCTGGACCCTGCACAGATTGAGGAGAGGGACAGGAGGCGGCAGAAGCAGTTGGAACATCAGGTACACCTGGGTGTTAAAGCCTCACGCTTGTTTAATAAGCAGAAAGGATGAAAGGTAATGTCTCATGAATAAAGCATGAGATTTAATACCAGAACCAGGGGGGGCACTTGACTTTTACACTTCAGATGACATGTGCGTTGTTTGGCAGTATTTCCTTCAGTCAGACTCTACAATTCTCTTTCAATATTTGCACAAGATTATTGCACTTCTGTTACTGAATTCCTGCCTCAAATAAAGGTACAGTTCAGTCCTTAGAGCTCTAGCAGGTTTGTGTGCATTTTTCTTCAGTCTGCACTGTTATAAGGAGGAGAAATCTGATATTTACAGATTCCCACTCCATGAAACTTTAGTTTTTTATCTACTTCACTAACATTTACCTAACCTCTGTGGCACCCTAACAATGTGTGTCTCTAGCACGGTGTGAAAAAGTCTCAATATAAGTGTAGAGACTCTTCTGATCACACTGTTACTCTGCTGGATCAAACTCCTGGATTACCAGGAGCTTTTTCACCAATAAGGTGAAAATCAAACCTTCATCTCTCTACAAGAATAAAAAAAGTATTTTCTAAAACATAAAAAGCTCCTTTTTTCTATCTGAGTATTTCAGACTGCTCAATTGGGCTGGTGGTTTTCCAGAAACAAAACCAGGAGTGTTTGAAATAAATTATCTTCAGGTTTTTTTTTTTCACTTGTCCAAATCCAATCCTACACATATACAAAAATACATTAATAAATACCTTACAATATGTTAATGTTGTATCTTTTACTTTGTCCTTTTTTTTCTGATCCTGCCAGAAAGCAATAATGGCTCAGGTGGAAGAAAAACGGAAGCAGAAACAACTGGAGGAAGCGCAGAGAAAATGGGAAGAGCAACAGGAGGAGCTGCGCCTGGCACGAGAAAAAGCACAGCTGCAGAAACAGTTTGAAGAAGAAATGCTGAAACAAAAACAAAAGGAGGTGGGGCTTGGATTATCTTAGTGCAGATAGTCAGTGATAACATTGAATTTTGAGGAAAACAGTTCTTGTTCCTCACCTGCAAAATTTTGCTCATCATTTTGAAAATGAAAACTATCCAAAATGTAGAGTTTCTTAATAAATATACAACACCATACAAGAATAAGGCCAGATTCTTTTTTTGAACAAGGGCCTTTTCAGAAGAGAAATTATAAGAACTGGCAAAACCAGAAATGTAATTGTAAATAGTGCAGAAACATCTATTTTAAAATGCAAATTTAAAATTTAAAAATACCTCGAAGCATGTGGTCCAGTTCTTGTTGTCAGTAACTTGATGCTTTTAAGGTGCTTCAGTACCATGAAGTTCATCCAAGTGAATGTGCTTTCAGTCTGAATTAAAGACTTCTTAGGATATAGTCTGAAAAAGACATTTTAAAAGTCGTTGAGGTTCTCCATCTTTCCCCTGCATAGCTGTTGCTGAGCTTTACACAGTGGTTTCGTATAAAAGTTAAACCAAAGGTATGTTTTTACCTTTGGTAAATACAGATTTTGCATTTCTATCTCTCCTTTAACCCCTGTGGAAGGTTAAACACTTGGTCTTGTTATAAATTTATTGTAGAATTTATAGTTCCTTAGCCAATCATGAACACTTAGCCAATCGTGAAGCCAATTATAAAATGTATTAATTAAAGCAAGCGATAGCAAGCAAGTACAGCGCTGGGTCCGGCCGCTACCCACGGCTGACAACTGCCCGTCAGTTCATCGCTCTTGTATCTCCCCTGCATACGTCGTCTTTTCCGGTGTGCTCTGCGGCTGCGCAAGTTGTTGCTGGGGAGTCTTACTCTGCCTTTTGGTGGTCATGTCGAGGAAGGCTTCCATCTTCATCTTCAGCCGTGGCGCTGAGTCTGCAATAGCTTTTCTATATATGGTTATGTGCTTTTTGGTTACACAATATGATTTTGCAAGCTATGGACCTAACGGCTTTGCAGTTTCTGCTATTTATATAATTCTTAGTTTCTTCACATGGACTTAGTCGCAGTTTGATGAACAAAGATTAATCCATAACAGTCTGATGTTTCATTCTTCCTTTTGGAACAGCAGAGCTATTACTGTTTGCTTCCTCTTTGGAAAAGTAGCAGATTCCATGGTGCCATAAGACAAGGTGATTCCAGAAACAGTCTTCTCCAAGCCTGCAGAAATGTGGATTGCTGATTTCTCTGCATTCTCTGGAAGGAAGTGTGTAGCATCTGCCTGTAGATGCTTGAACAGACTGATTCAACATGGGGAAAGTCATCCTCTGTAATTGCTCAGCTCCTTTGGTGTGACAGCACCAGTTGTTCTTTCCAACTGCAAATGCAGGAGGGAGTGGGATCAGCTGCTAATAACAGTTGAGAAATGAGATTTTCCTTGGCCCAGTCTCCTGCACCTTGAACCCACTGAGTCAGGGAGCTGTAACCCCCTGACATTTGCTGGGGAGCTTTTACTGTCTCCTTCCTGTGCAAGTAGGAGTAAGGTGGGCTTTATTACTTTTATTTGGGCTCCTTTCATTTCATTAAACCACATGTTACAGGAAGTCACAGATGGCTGACATCAGATGGCATCTAGAAAAAGAGGAATTTATTAGAAGGGAAATAAATGCTCATTTTTTAATGCTAAGACTGAAGATCTTTCATTAGTACAGCAGAGGTTCTGAACTTATAATCATAGAAATTATAGGTTACATACTGTACTTAACTGGTTTTCATTTTGAAAAAAAAGTAGTTTCCCTAAATAAAAATACATATAAACTTTGAGGATTCTATGGTCATTAAATAATCCAATTGATTTTATTCTCAAAATAAATAATCACATATTTACCTTTTCTTTTTTTTTTATGAAAGGAACTTGCAACTCTAAAAGCCAAAGAGCTTTATCAAACAATGGAGAAAGCTCAGGAGTTAGCGCAGGGATCAAAAAAAGACCAGCACATTCCAGACTTGGCTCAGAAGGCACATGACATTTCAGAACTTCAGAACAGTCTTGGTGGTGGCAAGTATAAATCTCACACTCAGTTTGCCTGTTCCTTTGGTGGTTGAAAGTTGTTTCTGGGATTGGGGTGGTTTTTTTGGTTTTTGTTTCCCTGTCTGAATTTGGGTCACAAACCAAATTTCATTACAATTTATTTACCTTTCAAACAAATGTAAGTGTTAACTCCTATGGAGAATATTGTGTTTTAGTAAGTTTCAAATACTGTATTACATAAAGGAAGAAATGCAGAGCTATTGGCAGGAATGCACAGGAATATTCAGACCTGTGCTGTCAGATTTCCAGTGGAAAAGGGAGAGCATTGGCATTTGGACCACAGTTCTCAGTATTGCTTTGAGCTCTAAACCACAACAGTCTGATAACTGTAGCATAGTTTAAATTGAACATGGGTTACTAAATGGAACAACTCTACCCCTTTTCAGGTGATACAGAGTTTGACAACTGTAATTCTGGCATTTCAGCACAAAGTCCTGATTTCCCTGGAGGTGTGGACAGCCCCCTGAGCTGCAGGGCTCCCCTCGGAAGGACACGGCAGTGCAGACAGGTACAGAGCCCACACCTCACCTACTCTGGGACCTCCACACTGGCAGGGGGGGCTTGTTTGTCAAACTGAGCCACATCACTGACACTCCCAGGGAATAAAGCTGGAAAGTAATACTTGCACTGACACAGTCATGTCGGTGTGTCAGTGTGCCACTTTATTCCTCTATTTATCACTATTTATTCTTCCAGTGTACCACTTTATTCCTCTATCACTATTTATTCTTCTAAATAAATGATATTTCTGTATAGTTGTTACTTAGCAGTTACAAATCCCATAGTCTGGAATACTGTGTCAGCTTAAGGTCACAAGCCATGTAGGTCTAAATTTTTAAGGTAACTTGATTTGGTTCTCCTGTCTTCTGTGTTTTATCCCTCTCTCACTGAGTTTGCTTCTACAGTTCCTGTCTTCCAGAGAAAAAAAAAGAATAAAAAAGCATTATAAAACTGTAGCAACCATTTTAAAAATAAAATAAGTAATGGTAGATTGATACATATACGGAAGTCAACCAAGTAATTTAAATAGCTCAGACTTGGAGTTAAAATACAGGTTTTTTTTAGATTGCTTTAATACTTCAGCATACACAGAGTCAGCTGAGGAAAGAACTGCACGTTGTGAATCGCCTGATATTTCCATAGAATATAAAGAAATGTCTAACAGCAAAAAATACCAGAAGGAAATGCAGTATATGGATAAAAATAAACTTCCAGGAAAAGGGACTGGTGGTGTTTACAGTGATCTATACGAGCAATATGCAAGAAAAGAAAGACACATGAAATCTTCAGAAAAATACAGCAAAAGACCTGACTGGAACATCAACAAGCCTGGGAAAAGATATATTCCAGCCTCAGAAAGGTACCCCAAAGCTCTGCAGAAACAGAGGGAGGAGAACAAGGTGCGCCGGCAAATGGAGCTGCTGCAGCTGCTGGAAAGGAACAGCCCCGGGCAGCTGAGTGCGAGAAGGGCAGGGCACTCAGCCAGGTCGGCCTCACCCCGGGAAGAAACAGCTGGGAAGAGTAAGGGCCACAGAGGCAGAAAGGTGGGTCACTGTCTGGCCTTTGAGAACAATGGTGTGTTTTTAGAACTCTTGTTCCTCACAGTTTTGCCTGGGTGGGAGTTCAGTTATGTAACTGGAGCAGTGAAATTCTCCTATTGCTCATCCTTATGTCAGCACTCTGTTGTGCATCAGGAGCAGAAGAGCAGACTCAGATTTTGTGACTGAGTTTTTACTGTTATTTCACTGTTCTAAAGTGTTGATTCCTTTTCATTTGCTCACTAACACTGATTCATGATGTAAACAGAGATTAAATGCAAGCAGTGTGCAGGACACAGTGACATCACTGACTTGCTCATTTTTGTGCAGTCATTGTGTTGTGTTGACCCGTGAGGTACAGCAGCCCCTGCTCAGGAAAACGTTTTATTTCTGCAAAGAATTTGGATTACTGAGGATGTACTCCACTGCCACAGAAATGCATCCTTCTTAGTGGAGTCATTCTCCATTTGCAGTAAGCATTATATCAGTAGAGCTTGTGGCTGTAAAAAAGTCTTTTGAAGAAAATACTATCAAAAAAAGTCTTTTGAAGAAGATACTATCAAATATATTTTTAGCTTCTCTCTTGCCCTCTCTCTATATCCATAACTTGTTCACTGTGTATGCATAAACACCTCACTCTCTCACACATTCAAATAACAAAATTCTGGACCTTTCCTTTAATATCTTGGATTGAACTTTTCAGGTTTATAAATTCCTATATTCCAAGGACAGGAGAATAGACATAATATTTTTGGTAGTGCTTAGAGCTTCTAAATTCAGAAAATTGGAGCAAGTCCTCCTGTAATTTGTTGATTTATTTCATGGGCACTACAAGTCTCTTAAATGCAAATCTTTGATGAATACCTTTCTCCTGAACCCAGGTGAAACAAGTCCTTTTGGAATTTCAGAACAAACTTTCTCTGAAAAGTCAAAGCTTTTAATATGAAAGCCACAGAGGTTTTTTTAGTTTTACTTTTGACTTTTTTGGTTTTCTCCTAGGAAGAAAAATTTCATAAGAATCACTTGAATGAAGAAAGGTACGTCAATACTTTGCATTAATGAAATACAGGAATACACTATTACTGAAATGCATGTGCTTTACTTTCCTGATTTTTTTGAAATAATTTAGATACATGTAATTGTCTATTATTAAAGAAATACAGATTGCAGGTATAAAAGCAGAATAAATAAACAAAAATCTTATCCTTCAAAGATTCTTAGTCTCTGTTATTTGAGAAAATCACATTACTGAAGTATTGTTGGAGCTTTTTTCTAACTTCAGTTGTTCCATACAGATCTGAATCACCACCTGTTCCAGCAGTTAGGAACCGATTACTCCACGTACACCAAAGGCAGATGCAGGCTCCTCATTTCGCGGTGTATGAGCAGCTGGGTGGAAGAGAGCAGGACGCCCGGGCCGCCTCGCAGCAGAGCAGCTCCCCCGCCGCCGTCCCGTCGAGCCCGCCCTGGGCGCGGTTCGTGCCCTACGTGCGCACCCGGGAGGTTTTCTGCCTCCCCCCGGAGGCACCGCCGAGCCGGCCCTCGACTCACCACACCCACGGTATGACAGCGCCAGGGAGAGCGAAACCTCGCCCTGCAGTGCTGCTGCTTTAGCTTCTTACTGCACTGTGCAGTAACCTCTCTGTGTCACAGCAGTGCACAGAAAGGCTGTGCAACCAAATTGTACTCGGTATTAAAAAAAAATCAAACCACAAAGTTTTAAAAAATCAGCAAAGCAACAAATATGTTATCAATTTTTTGTTTGTTTACCTTTCATGAAGAATGATTGCACTTTCTTGCTTTACTGTATAGAGATTGGAGTTTAGGAATCTAAGTGTTGTTTGACTTAAAAATAGAGATTATAATCTCAATGGCAACCAACCCCTGATTTTCATAAACTTTCAAAATCTGCTGCTTCAAAATTAAAAGAAAATTAATAAAGAGTTTTACTAATTGATTTGATATATATTTACTTTTAGATTCTTACCAAATGCCACGACAGATTTTTAGCTCAGATCATGTTAGAGATCCGCTTCTAAATCCTGATGCAGTTACAATCAGAGAGAGACAACAAGAAATTCTCAAAGGATTGTCAAAATTACGACAGGTAAGCAAAAATTTATTGGATAATTGTATATGTGTGTGTGTGTGTGTGTGCTGAAGTAAAAATTATCACATCATTATCTTTAATTCTATTTCCATCATTTGATTTATATTTTGGGCCCTGTTGTCTACTTTTGTTCCATTTTACACTAATTTTGTTTTTCACCTCTTGCTTCCAGTCCTTAGAGAGAGAATATGGACTCCTTAGTCCTTAAATCAGCTATGAAACAGTGAAGTCCCTGAGCAAACTTGAAACCAAGAGAAATTACTTTGTTTGGTGGCCAGGTTTCTGTGGTTAGGGCTGTTTATAAAGAATGTATCAGTTTCAAAAGAACAGGGTTTTAACACAACACTAGAACCTTGTTAATGAGGTTTCCCCTCTGCTGTTCCCAGGTCAGGACAGAACAGTGGGGTTGGTGGGGTGGTCTCGTATCAGGCCTGGAAAAATACTGGAATTTGCAAACTGGACGTATGAACACTTAAAAAATCCTTCCAAGACAGCTGCTACTTGTTAACATGTAAAAAGCAAACTCAATATTTGTTATTCAGCCAGGTTTTCTGAAAAGAAAATGAAAATGTGCTTGCTGGCACAGACACAGGAGCTCCTGAGCTAAGGCTGTGGTGTTTGTGTGCATTGTTCTCTCTGTAGTCAGGCACTGGCAATGGCAGTGGTTATCAGAGCCTCAGTGAATTGGACACTGCACCTGTTGGCAGCAAGGTGTGGCCATGGCCACTGAAGCCACAGGTCTGGACATGCACATGAGCACCTCTCTTTTATGCTTCTAAGTGGCCTGACAGACCTGCAAGACAAAAAAATACTTCAGGCTTGCCTTTTCATTTTGAAGAACCTGAAAATAAACATGTACCAGTATCTTCCCTTGCTTTTGAATGGGTCCAAACTAAATGTACCTTATTGCTAGTAACAGGATTTTTCTCTGCCTTCAGAGAGGAAAATTTCATAAATAATCAAAGGGCAGAAAATCTGACAGTGAAGCAGAACAAAATTAACAGTAGTTGAGACTATTGATTACCTCTTGTGCCTTAGAAAGACAGAAGGACTGCCATGTACACTGTGAGAAACAAAGCCCACTCTTAAATTCTTAAGAGTTTCAATAAATGATAATAAGGGATAATTATAAAGCAAAAGTTACAGGCTTGGGTGCATGGCAAAGCTAGTGGCACACCCACTTCCTCAGCTCACAGTCTTTTATACTGTTACAGTTGCATTACTTCCTCAAATGCCTGCCAGTTTATTTTGAGCTCATTGACTACAATCTTCCTTCAAATTTTTGCAGCATTTGCACAATTCAGTAGTTGCAGATGTCAGCAGTCTAGGATGGTCTTTGGATGCCACTTTTATGCTTGGTAGTTTTCCTTTTAGGGTCTTTGCTCTCCACTTTATGATATCTTAGATGTACATTTTGCAATAGCCAGCATATCTTAAAATACATATTTCACAAGCCCGCTTACATCTTGTGAAAGCCTTGCTTTCCCTGTTACACTGTCTACAAATGATTACAAATAATTTAAAATCATTAAAAAGCAGTTTTCAATAATTATTTGCAAATAATTACAATTTAATAATTAAAGCAAATAAATTGTAGCAAAAGCCAACTACTACAGAGCCATTTATAATATAGCTACAGTGCTTCAGCAGTAGGTAAACTCCTTGTGCAAAAAAAGGCTCATGACTCTCCCCAGGTCAGTAAGAAAAGTTGTGACCCAAGAACACTGAAAGGCTGTCAGTTTCTAACAGCTTCTACATTGGTTTCACTGGATCTGGTCTTCCCCACTGCTCATTAACATCTTTGCTAAATATCTACAGCTTTGAAGCATTTTGGCTTCTGATCCAAAGGAGTCTACTCCACAGCAGGTACTGCAAAGTAAAGATACCTTTACTGGTGCCAGGGGCATGCAGGGGTCAGCACACCCATCTGCACATCCCAACATTGTTCATTTCACTCCAGCTTTTACACAAATCTGACACCAATCCCTGCCACTTTCTTATCTTGGAGTCCCAGATCTGGGGGTTGGGGCCTTACATAACTTGTGGTTTTCTTCAGCTTACAAATACAACACACCATTCCAATCTAACTAACACAAATAACTACATCTTCCTTTATGACACAGACATCTGCATGTTAGACTTATGGGCCACCTCTACCTATTTCACTGATTACACTCTAGTTCCATATCTGTTCTAGCAGAACCTGTGACTTTGCATCTTCAGTTTTCTGCTGGTACTTTGGGAGTTTTCCACTGGTTATCACTTTCAGCTGGCCAGGGCTAGGTCTTTCTTTGGGAAGCAGTTACAGTTATCACTCCTAGCATACGGTAGGTCCCTCCTTGGGAAGCAGTTACAGTTTGCAGAAGCCCCTCAGCCCTCACCTTGCTGAGAGAAGTCCATGTTCTGTATTTCACTTCACTTAGCAGTGGCATTTTGTTGAAGAGTGAAGCCAGATTCAAGGTACAGCTTGATCCCTGTGCTTGCTGAGGCTACAAAAACCCTGGTTATGTAAACTGGTTAAAGTTGGCAAGCTCAGAGAAGCCACGTGAACTTACAGTCAATTTTGCAGTGGCTAAAAAGTAACAGGTTAGTCTTTCAGTAGATCTTGGTTCTGCAAGAGTTCACTTAAAACATGTGGAGTTCCTTTTTAAATACCCTGCCAGCTGGAGAAGGCATTTAGGACATGAGCTGTTCCATTTCAGTATACCTTGTATACCAAAGTATTGTACTCCTCCTGATGTACAGATGACACCTGTTTTTCTTCAGTTATTTCACTGAGAAAGCATGAATAGTGCAGGATTTTCTCTGAAATACAAAAAGCTGAGTTTTCTGTTTCAGAAGATAATCTAGTCTTGCTCTTCTACATTTATATATACATATACAGAGTGGATTGATAGTTTCAGAGTACATACTTAACCTACCTATATTTTCAACATATTTAGCCATTGTTTTGTTTGGGGGAATTCACATAATAGTCACATAATTTCAACCAGTCTTTAGTCTTTGAACTCCGCACTGAGGCAGTGATAAATACAGCTGGGCTGGTGCAGTCAGAGCCCAGTGGGGCTGGCTGACCCAGGCAAAGAGGAGGGAGGGTGAGTCTGTCACTGCATTTGCTACAAGACAGCAAATTCTTCCTGTGTCTCAGGTCACAGCAGGTATAGGAGCTAGCTACAGACTCTTTCCTCACTGAGGAAGTGGAAAAAAGTCAGTGGATAAGCTGAGCAAAGTGAATTATTTGTCCTTTCTTTTTCACAAAGTTTAAGAAAGAGGACTCGCCTCCAGGTCAGTACTACCAGAGCACCCATTGTTCCTGAGGCAGCAGCACTGCCAAGGGCTGCAGGTGACAATGGCTGAGTGGGGACACACCCCACGGCTCTCTGGGGAGGTATTTCCCATTGCTGAGCATCTTTCCAGTACCTGAGCAACCCTTGTGATAAACACTCACCTGCCAGCTCTCAGAGTTATTTGTTCCTCAGCTCTTGGTTTATTTAGGGCAGTTTATTTTATAACTTGGTTTTGTGACATGCTTCTAAGTGCAAAAAAATGCTCTGCAAAAATACTAATTATTGACACAGAGACTGAAAACAGTGACCCATTAATAGAAATAAGCACATCCTGTTGATTAATTAGAAAGCAATTCATCAAGTGATTGAAAGTAGGCAGCTGCTGCCTTAGAAGGAGCCAAAGTGAAGCCTTGCAGGCTGCTCTGCTGACTTTCTTTTGGTGCCACCAGGAATCTGTGCCTAAATTGCTGTAGGAGCTGCTGCCTTGCATTAGGTCTGTACTGAGCTGTGCCAGCAGCCTGTAACTCTTATCTTTGAGAAAGGCCTTGTAACTCCTGAGAAAAAGAATTACCTTTTCTTTTTAAAAAAAACCAAACTTCTATGGTATCAAATTATTTCTGACAAGTCTAAAATAGATGGAGAGCAAGGGGCCAGATATATCAATATATATGATCCTGTTAATTACAGTACAAAAACTTATTTTTAGTTTATGCACATCCTTGTCATACTTCTATCATGTATGACTTGATAGACAGGGATACATTTCCAGGAGGGTTTTTTGTGACAGGTTTTCTCTATCATCAGTACTTACAAGAACCATTGACACGGGAGGAACCTTGAACCTTTTGACAGTTTTCTGAGTCTCCTGAAATGTCAGACACTGGTCTGGTTCCAGTGGCCCTGCTGCCCTTGCTCTGAAGGACATTGTTTGTGTTAAGGCTAAAAGCCAATGCAGAGACAGTGCAGAAAGGGATGAGAAAGTTCCATTTCATACAGTGGAAAAGCCCTTTTTTCCTCTGCATGGTCATCCCTGGAAACTGGCCTGGCTTCCACTGCAGTCACACATCAAAGGTTGCTGTAGAAGTTCCCTCTTCCCTCAGTCTCTGAGGCTTTACTGTTTTTTTCTGAAGTTGTGTACTTTAAAACCATTGGGCCTCAACAAGGAAACTTTTTAACTATGAAACAATGATGCTACATTGGTTCAGGCTGTGTGAGAGGACAGAAGATTCACATTTGTATTTATTTCAGGGCCTCCTGCAGAAGCAGAAGGAGTTGGAGAACACTCTGATTCCCATTGTAGCTCAAGAGAACTTCATGCCACCGTTTTGAGAGGTGCATATGAATGTTCTGAATCGTTAATATGGAAATGCACAGCACTTTGCTACTGTAATTAAGTACAAACCACCTCCAGCTTTTTTATGAAAATTAAATTATGAGAATTTTGATAGATTGCAGGGTTATGTTACATTTTATATTGAAGATAATTTAGACTTATGATGGTTTGTCTATTTAGAATGGTTTTCATGCTACTTGAATACAAGTGTCAATTTAATATAAACCACCAAAAACATGGAAGTAAACTGTTACATGGGTTTTTGTAGAACTCCGTGTGTGAATTTTGATAAATAAAAATATTAAGATGTATTCTGAATGGCTTTAGTTATCTTTGTTGGTATTTTTAACTATACAAAACTGCCTGTATTTCAATATTCAGCCACCTTTCAGCCTTACAGTGTGAATATCAACTCAAGTACTCCCAGATGCTAAGACCACAGTTCATCACACCATCTGCTACAATTCATTGATAAAAGGGAGGGTTTTTTTCAGAGAAATTACTTGCCATGCTTGGGGGGAGGGTAAGAAGCTTTACACTAGTCTGGTACTGGTTCTTAAGTTGAATAAATCAGTCCACTGTTTATAGAGGGAAAGAATCAACTTTAGGCAAAAGTCTATGGGTTTTGCTTGTTTTTTAAAAACTGCCCTTTTTAACCAATAATTTTCTCCCAACTAATTTTGTGGATTTAGAGTTATGTAGTTTCAAACACTCACCTGGTACCAAGCACATCTCCCAGAGAAAAGCACAAAAATCAAATTACAAACAGGAAGTCCCCCAAACACAGGACTTGGAGCAACCTGAAGACGAGCACTAAAAGCCAGGAGTCTCAGCCGAGTGAGCAATGCAGCAGCTCCACAGCTGCTCCCTAGGGCTGCTGCCTCTGCAAGCCTGAGGCAGAACAAAAGGAGAGAATCGCTGAGGGGGAAAAGGTTGGAAACTCGGCAGGTGTGAAATTTAACAGACAGGATTAAGAAACAGATAAAACTGTACTTACCCCAGTGCTAGTTCACAAAACAAACAAAACCAAATTTTAAAATAAAGCCTGAAAGCCCCAGGAATCATTAAGCTGAAGTGGGAGAGGATTGAGGTTTTTCTGATGCAAACTGAATTCCCACAGTCATTAAATTCAGGTTTGTCCTTCTCTCATTACAGTAATCACAGTGGCCAGATAAAAGCTGGGAGGGCACTGCTGGTGCTGCAATGGCACAGAGCACCAGGTGAGACACACAGATAATTGCTGGGCATGAAACTAAGCTTGGGTGTTCCTCAAGCACTTTGCAAACAATGTAAAAACCACAGACAAAGCAATGTGTTAGCAAGTCCCTTGTGCATTAAGAGTTTATTTGATTTTTTTGTAATGGAACTGCACCATTGGTTACTCTAATTGAGGTATTTAGCCAAAATCCAGTATATAGTCATGAAAATAAGTACACTACCTTAGAGCTATGTAAAAACATTGTACAAAATTTGTGTCCATGTCAAATAAATACATTAAATTTAATATTTGTGTAAAGAAACATGACTTGGATACTCTTGTGGTTGAGAAAAAAAGACAACTGCTCTTTCACATATTTTAGGCAAACATTCAGCTTTACATTAAACAGACCTCAAACTGAAGCTTAGGTAACAGGTCAAATACAAATGTAGAAACTTAAAAGTGCCAACAAACAAGATAATTCAAGTACAGTAAACGTTAAAAAATATATGTATTTATTTAAATTTTCAGATGGTTCCAACAGGGACGGGCCATCAGGGATTTAAATAGAACATGAAAACATCTGAGATAACAAGAACAAGAAACATTTTGTTCCAGAATAAAATAGAAATCATTAATCCAACATTTTAGAAACAGAGAAGTCCACAGCAACTTAGAAAAAGAGACTTAAGAGTTCATTTCTGTTCTGAATATGGCCTGGAAGAATCACAGCAGCTATCCCAGCCACCAGGTGATAATGACTTTTCTGTATCCATGCTCTGATTGTAGGCAGACAGAAAAAAATTGCTCCCTTCCTGGTTTTGATTTGCAGGAGAAATTGGGTATGTTGTTCCCAGAAAAGTCTGATGAGTGAGGACACTAAAGTGGCTGAATTGATGGAACATGTTTAATTGTCTGCTATAAACCTGGAAGTTACTGAAAGGAGTTTGTTCGACTGCATTGTGTTTTTCTCCTTCAGCAGAGCATGTTGTAGAAACTGGAGTAATTGGCTGCTTCTCTTCCAAGTTAGTTTTGTAAGTCTTTTCCCCAAGGCCAGTTTGTGCTTCAGGAGGTAACTCTGTAACTGATAAGCAGCTTGCTTTAGCATCTACTCCATGTGGGCCCTTGGCCTCTGTCTGCAAAGCTTCCACATGAGTATCATACTTAGAGGCACCACTGCAGATTTCTATTTCTGACAATTCATCCCCTGAATCCAGAGACATGTCCTCCTCATCCTTCTCATCCTTTTCTACAAGAACTACATTAAAAGAGAGAGAAAGTTCTATTCTATTGAAATATAAACTTTGGTTAAAAAGGCCATTCACTACTCACAGTGTTACACTTCAGGTCTGCCAGTCCAACAGCACTTTAAGTCTTGGTCTTCTGCCACTCGAGTTCACTTACTCAACACACACACTTAACCCTCTGTGGGAGTGTCCAGTTACTTGGTGCTAAAAGCTTCTGCACACCGTGCTCATATTTAGTGCTGGGAAATCCCAACTCCCAGCTCCAAAGGGGACAATGTCAAAACAGCATCTAAAGTTACACAGCAGGTGAGTATTTGATCAGACAATTAAATGAGTACAATTACTGACATCTCAGTACAGTTTATCTACTCTAAGTAGATAAAGCAGGTAGTGACAAGTTTATCCTTTTCCTGAAAACAGATGCCCTGTCTAGTGCCTCAAATACCACATTAGCCTGTACTTCTGTGTTGAAAGTCTCCATCCCCACTGCTTTTCCCCCGCCATTTCAAACAGAAGAGTACCTTGAGAGTTGAGTTTTCCTTGCCAGCTGCAGTGGCTGTTGACCAGAGTCAAGGCACACTGTCCCAGCACCTCTACCCCACACATGCACTTTAGGAAGGAAAGTTTAAGTGTGTTTGACCTCACCTGATTGTCTTTGGCCAGCACTGCCAGCAGCAAGGTTGTTCTGCTCAGTATCAGAGTTGTGAAACCCAACAAGACTTTTAAAATTACGCATAAAGTCATCGACAGCAGCAACCACAATGCCATTATCAACGTAACTCGACAGCGTCTTGAGATTCTTTTCTAAACACATAAAAGAAGAATTTGTATTAATATTTAGCACCTGTTATCAAAAAAGGGGGAGAGGTATTCACAAATGTGGGGTTTACCTGTTAGGAAGACAACATGTCTCTGTTGTATGTTCTGAGCTTGAAGCCTGATGAGACACTCAAGTTCTGGAGCATTTCGAGTTTGAGAATCACAGTTATGGTAAGACAGAATCTCAACCAAGTTCTTCTTTTGGTAGGTGTTCAGAAGGGTGAGCAGGTTCAGGGCATTGGCATTCATCCTGCAGTGGGAGGAAAGCTCACTATTAGAAACAATTTAAGGTCAGTCTACATAGCAACAGACAAAAATAAGAGTAAGTTCTATTTAAGTGTTTTGGATGGCATAACGAAAGCTGAAGCATTTTAACAGCTTGTATTATAGAACCTTACTTACCTCCCCAGCTCTTTCAGTTTCTTTTGTATTTTGCAGTGGACTTTCCATTGCCATTTCCCATCTGGGGTATTGAGATCCTCCAGAAATGTCAGGAACTGTTTTAGTTTATCTGTTGTAGAGATATTGAATAAAAGTTAAATTTTGTGGTATGTAGACTGAAAATACTGCTTCAGTGTATACAAAAAGCTGTTCCCTGTTTTCATCACAGTACAGTCACACAATTACAAACAGCAGACACTCACTTCAAAGTTTTATTCCATGCAGACTGGCCAACAGCAGTATCATAAAACTGAGCTGCCTTTCTGTACCTCAGGTGCCCAGCAGTGGTATTTAAAAGCTGACCTCAGCACACACACTCTGCCTTGCTAAAATATTTCAAAAAACTGTAACTTCATTACCTATTCAATTTCAAATGAAGAAAAAGTATATATAGCATGTTTGTGGATGGAGTAGGAAGGAATAAAAGGCTCCACATATAACTACACAGTGTAATACAAACTGAAGACAAAATCTCCCTGTTCATGTGTTCTTCAAGAGCGCCACTGGGCTGAGAAAGAGACTGAATTAGCTGAAGTTCTCAAAGAACATCACAAAAATTGGAAGACCTGATCCTTTATTGTGGCGAGTGTGGGACCTCTCACATAGTGAAATGTCAGGATTTTAATTCTAAAGCTTCCAGAAGCATCACACCACCTACCTGTAGTGATGGACTCTGGGTTAAGGACAGATTCATCCGACACAACAAAACCCCCAGACACAAACAGGTCATGGTAAGTGCGATTTTTCACATCATTCAAACTGTCAACCCCTGCAAAGCTGACACAGGAGAACCTCTTCAGAGTCACCAGGCCAGGGATCTGTTGAAAAACATTTGAAATCAGAAGTGTAACCACAGGTCACACAGAAAAAGGAATTACTGAACTCTCCTACCTACTAATGCCAGGCACCAAACTTCAAAACACATTTTCAAAAAATTACTGTTTCTTCTCTTGCCTAGGGAGGTGCTCTCTCAGGAGCATTACAGGAATAAAGTAAACGGACATCAAGCACTTCAAATAATTTTATTTTCTGTCCAGCACAGGGTCTTAAGCTGGCAGGAATAGCTCAGGTCATTTGAAAGCTGCCTTCACCTCCTGTTAGAGCATCACAGAACCAAAAGCAGAACTACTCAGGCCTCTGCAGAGTTTTACAACTACTAACAGTAAATATGCATTAGCCTGTGCATGGTAGTGGAAGAAGTTATGAGTAAATGTTGAGACAAGACCATTTTTACTACAACCATTTTGTTTCTTCAAACAGCAGCTAAACACAGGGTACTGCTGAACGCTGTGCTGTTAGAAGAAAGCAGCCTTGCTCCAAATGAGCTCCTCTCACTATTGCCAACAGGTTCCTGCAGCTCACAGTTACTTACGTGGGACATACCTTATGGATGAGATTGGCAATGTCTTCATTTTGGATAATGATCAACAGTTTCTCTGAATTATCTCCTCTTTTAAGGAACTCCTCTGGATGGCACTCTGTGTTCCCTAACTTTCTAAGATACTCCTGCCACCACAGAGAGAGGAGACAAGGACAAAGTCAATAGGTAGTTTGGTAAAAACAGTGCCCAGATGACACCCACAGCAAGAAGGTTTTCCACTTCAGTGAATCCCAGAGGGACTGGCTGCTTTATCCCTCCCATAAATTAATCAGAAGGATGCAGCAACACAGAGCAGCTGTTTCAGCAACTCAGTCATTCTTATCAAATCACACACAGACAACCAACTGACACTATCAAACTGCCCCAGTTTTCAAGGAAGGCCAGAAGTTTACAACTTTCATCTTACACATTTAGGTACAGAAGCACAGTGATTTCTCAAACTTCTGTCTACTATTAACTAGAGGGGAAGAGAAAAAACCCCAAAGGCACACAGAGTGACTTTTCATACATTCTTTCTAAAATGGTAGCTATCACATTTCTTCACTGATCACCTTTTTTTTGTAAGCCCACCCCCGGCAGGATCTTCAGAGAAGGACCAACCTACAGCCTGCTCTGTTTTCCAGCTCAAAGACTTACGTAAAAGCTAAATATAAGCAAGACTACCACAAAAGCTCAATGAGGAAGTGGGACAGGACAGCCTATTTTCACAACTCACTTTCACAGTGAAAGTGAGTCCAGTTTCACACAAGTGGATTTGAAAGACACTCTGACAGTAGAGAGAGGTTGAACTGAAACAGCTTTACCTTGATTTCTCTGCAGAGAACACTTTCTTCCTCTTCATGAATATAAAATTGGATTCTGTTTTTCTGTACATTTTCCATTATTTGGACAAAACCGGTAAATAATTCAGGCTTTAACTTGCTTATCAAATCAGAAAAAGCTGGTTGAGTTAAAATGTTTAAGTTCTTAGGGGACTTCTGAGTCTTTTCTGGTGGTTCCCTGAGATCACCAGCAGAAGAAGTCTGCTCCTCTGGTTTAGCATTCCCATGGCTCACTGTGTCCTTCCCTAGGGGCAGGCTTGCTGAAGGCTGCTCCCGGCAATGCGGCTCCTCCCCCAGGTGATTGCACAGCGGCTCTGGGAGTGCTGTGCTGCTGTCCCTGCTCACAGCCAGCGTGTCAGGGGCAGTGCTGCTCACCACCTCCAGTGCTTCAGGACTAGAATACACTGGGGGAGTCTGCTTCATGCAGGAAGAAGCCAAAATGACGCTGTCCAGTTTCTCAATCAGGCTCTCTACGTATTCTTGGACAGAAATCTCTGATGCCTGCAAACAGAAGTGTTCAGAAAGTCTCATCATCCTCTCCTGGGCAGAAAGGACTGGTGTGGACATGTCACTGACATAAGGAATGTTTTTTTGCTGCAAAATTTCTTTAATCTTTCTTGCAAAGAGCTTATATTCTTCTAACAGTGTTGTCTCTATTACTGCACTAATGGAATGCTTAGCTGTAAAAGGTTGATCTGTTAGCTCATACTGATCTTCAAGTTTCTCCACTTGTCCTGTGTAATGTCCATCTTCTGCTGTCCCCTTCTGTGTGTCTGAAAATGGAGAGCATGGCAATTGATAATCAGAATTTCTCTGTCTATTTACTACCCGGGGGTCATTAGGAAGTGCATCCATTGGTGGCAAATATTCCAGTGGCTCTTCTGGTGATTTCAGACCTACAGAAGAAGAGTTCATCATCACCATCACCATCATCTCATGTGTGAAAGTCACACACAGCTGATACACCAAAACCTCCGAATCCCAGCCTGAAAACAGCATTACTGTTATGCCTCCCCCACCAACCAACTTCAACCCCAATACTCAAGTGTTACAGTCTGCTGAGGTACAGAAGCACAGTACATTTAACAGCTGCTAAGACAGTCAAACAGCACAGTCCAAGTCTGCTGAAAAAGCAGAATAAAGTAGTTTTCCCAGAGATAATGTAGCACGACAGGATGTACCTTCATTACAAATTAAAAATTAAATTAGAAATCGAGCAGGGCAACATATGATTCAAGTATTTTCATTTGCTACTAAATGAAATTTAAATGCTCACTTCTAAAAAGTTAAAATGCTCACTTCTAAAAAGCTTAGACACAAATGACCTGGTGGAGTTGGACTGCAAGCTGCACCTCAGTGAAAACAAGGTTTTTTTCTTGAAAGGGGAGGATGTCAGTCTGATTGATTACTGACACAGCTTCAGTGGTGCTGCAAGGAGTGCTGAAAGACCCTCATAACCCCAGCTCAGTTTCTTCACCATCCATAATCAAAACTATAGTTTTGTTTGTTTTTAAAGCAATCCCATTTCTAATTTGTGTTAATATGAGGCCAAACCAATGCTCTCCACCAGTATCTGTTTTCATCCAGCAGATTTCTGTATTAATCAAATATAAGAAATAACTGCACAGGCTATAATGCGCTTGTGTACCAACATGTGATCCAAGAATGGATGCATGAATCCAGGTACAAACCTTTAGAATATGTTTTCATTCACTACTTGTAGGAACAGAAGAGTTAAAATCCATCTTACCTGTAATTGGGATAAGTTTCCAGTGCATTCCAACTTCCCCTACATTATTTGAGCAGGGAGGTTGCCCGAGATAGCCATGTTCTATAGGTGCACTAGGACAGGGACTGCAGCCTTCAAAGGTACTCCCAGTGCCTGTGTCCTAAAAACCAAGCAAAATGCTCATCTCAAAACAACTTCTTTTGGTTTGGCTCACTATTAAGTTTTTACCTTCTGAGCAGCTGACAGAAAGGAGTTCACTGGCAATTCTGCTATCAATCTAAACCCTTCACACCTGGAAACATTTCCACAAGGTACTTCTCTGGTCTCATTACTAATGCAGCCCTGAGCACTGCTCTTACAGTATGGGAGCTGGGGGTGCCAAAGGGGAAGACAGGGGAGAACTGGCTGCTCCCTCACTCTTTCCAGGCTGTTGTCTTGACACCTGACTAAAGCCAGGAGGCATTTTAAATAATACAGTTTAAATAATTTAAATTTAAATAATAAATTTGCTGAGGTACTGCCTACAATTAGTAATGGGCCCTCAAAAAAGCCAATTTCATCTCACATTCCAGACGGGTAAAAGCAAAATAGCATACACATTACGGGTAGGACAAACCCATTCCTGCTCTATGACTTAGAAACTGGACGTTGTGTGGAAGTACCAGTAACACAGATCATGGAACAATCACTCTTGTAGGGTAAGGAGCTGGGGCACTGTGATCCCTAAGCACAAGGGAACTCATCTACAGCACTGCACCAAGAAGGCACATGAAGAGAGCTGAGCATGCACTGAAATACTCAGAATTCTTCAACTCTGCTTCCTTTTTTATCACAAAAAGAATAATGAACCGTGAACACACACTTAAGAGTGGAGAAAATTTCCACCTATGTTCCTATCAAATAGAGAAGCTTCACAGAAAAGTTAGTACGTATCTGTGTTTGCCTCTGTAAAAAACGTTTTTTTCATTCAGCCTCATATTCATGAAAATAATACTTTCACTGTCAGCATCTTGGCAGTTTCACTTACTTGTAAATGTAGTGTGTGCTCAAGGGGTGCTTCGTTGGGTGGGAGCTGCAGACTGACATCCACGGAGTAGGGCAAGCACTGCACGTCAGTTTCCAGCATGGCCGGGCTCTGTGGGTCCTTGAAGGGAACGCTGTCAGCCCGAGCAGTGTTAGGAAGCTCATGATCATCTCTGTCCTGAGCAGGAATGGATTCATACTCATATTTTTGTCTCACATACTCTTCAATCTCCTCAGTGCCCCAGCCCAAGGCCTGGGTGACAGACTGCAGCAGCACTGGGTCCAAGTGGCTGGCAGGGCCCAGCGTCTCCAGCGGTGCCCGCACAAGCCCCTCCGGGTCGGCTGCAGCGTCCGACACGTCCTGCCTGAAGTCACCCTCGTGGCCACTGTGGTCAGGATTCATTGAGAACACACAGTGGGGTGAATCCAGGGTGCTGCCACCTTAGAAGAGGGTGAGGAGCAGAAAAGGAATCCATTAGTCAGTCTTAAAATAAGAACAAAACCAGATCTCCCCACAAACATCCACCACGTACCCGCAGTCTCGATCTTTAGCATCAGTTTGTATGTACACACACTTATTTTAACAAAAATGTAGACATGCTTTTATCACATATTATCACACCATTAATCAATGTCAAAAGACCTTTGAAGGTCCACAGAATACACCAAGCAGGAATCCCAACCACAAATCCACCCTTTCCCTCCTTCATCCCTACATGCCAGTCAGTATCTTCTGTCCCCTCAAGAGGACAACTAAGATCAGCCACTTCATCTTCCAGCGATTCACACACACCAGAGCGACTGGTGCTTGATGGAAATCCCCTCTTCTTTGTGTCACCCCGTTCCCTTTCCCCCTTTTGCAGGAGGCTTCTATAGTTGCCTTGAGAAAATGGTCAGGGAAACAGAAATCAAAGGGTTTTTTCTGGCAGACCTTAAGTCAGAAGGTATCTGTGATACTTCTCTGAGGTTTGGATGTAGATAATGAATTTAATCTTATTAGGTTGTTTCCTTTGTCTCACTACACACATTACTGGCTATTTCAAAACTGAACTATGCTTCTTCTCTTCAAACTGAACTTCTTTGGTATGAAATAGGGTAGTGGACACAAAGAATTACAGCAAAGTAAAACTCTGCAAAAGACAGTATCAAGTCTGCTAAGTGTTCTGTATCAGAAAGTCTTTGGACAGCTCCACGGGCAAGTAAACTCTTTAAAAGTCTGCTTTCTTTCCAAAGAGGCTAAACAAAAGCAACTTCCAGGAAAATTCCCCTTAACTTATCTCCTAAGAAGTGGAAACCTGCAAAAAATAAACTTTATCTCTATTGACAGATCTCAGGCCAATGAGATCTGTGCATTAAATTGCTACAGCATGCAAAAAGATACTCAATCTATGATGATTAAGTGTTAAATATGCTCTGAATAACAATGTTTAAAGAAGAACTCTAAACAAAGACTTTCTTACCTTCGCACTGACGAATATTCTCTGAAGAGTCACTCGTTTTTAGGTATTTCTGCATATTTCCAGATTGCTCTTCCAGCTTTCTTTTCAGACCACTCCTAATTCTGGGGTCTTCAAAATCAGAATCTCCACCTACATTTTTCTTTCTACACTGGATCAAGTTAATAAGATCCTTGAGTCTTTCAGTATCATCATCTCCAGAACGAGACACTCTTTTTTTGGCAGCAGCGGCTTCATAATCTGAGCTGGGGCTGAAGCGCTGAGGTTTCCGATTTCTGTCCAGCAGTTCCTTAGCTCTGGAGACAGGGAGCTGATAGGCCTCACAACTGAACACATAGTTCTGTAAGCACGTGCCATGGTGACCTTTGTCTTTCGGGGCAGGGTACAGAAATTTTTTGTCATCCAGATGTGTTGAGTACTCATGAAATACAAATTCTCTACCTCTTCCAGGGCCATGGTAGAGTTTTCTGAAGTACTCATAAATGTAGTTTTCCACAACAGCATTGTAATCTACACCGCTGCGTTTGCGGGCCCGGTACAAAGCAAAATGCAGAGATTGAACCAACTTTGTGAATTCTGGAACGATTTCCTTTTTCTTGTGCAAAACCGTGGTAGGTGAATTTTTCTGTGTTCCATATGGACCATTTTTTTGTGCTGCCAAAAGGAGAAAAGGGAATCCACAATTAAAATCAAACCATGAAGCTATAAATAGATGATGACTAGTCAGCAATACTCTATGTTAATACACACTGGGTGAAACACAGTCTGGAATGACCATGAAGAAGTACTTCAGAAGCCAGGGATGCTACATCAAGAAATTTCAACAAGTTTTACCTTCTCAAATATGAGCAAATGAACCTACAACGTGCAACATTTGCTTTTGTGAAGAAACAAGTATTTCTAAACACTAATACCATGGCCATAACCAATGCAAGCTGTTACTCTTAGTTCACACTGACTGAATACTACAAAATCTTTAACAGAATATCACCTCTGTTTAAATAAACCTGCACACAACAGTGAGCAAACCTACCTGAGTTAATGACACCCCTAGACTCTGGAAACAGAAACAATGCATGAAGCATGCGGGACCGTCCCGTCTGGTGGTCTAGAACAGAAAACAATAAAAACACTAAAAAAGGAGAGAGCCACCCAAAGTCAACCTAGTACTCAAAAACTCACACCCCTAAAAAAGCCAAAACAACAAACCCAACTCAAACACAAACCCAGAGTATGCTTACCATAAGGGGACATCATCTGCCAAGGAGAAAGAAGAATAAGAAATCCTCTGTCCACAAGTGGTTTCACAAGGACCTGTTTTCAAGCAAAAAGAGCAAACTGCTTCAAAGACATTTGCTCACCATGAATACTCTTCTTGACTGCAAGATAATTCTGTCTTGGGCAGAGAAGTGCCCTGATACTTAAGAGTATGCCAGCTAAGGAATTCCAGTGAGACTGTGGATCTTGTAGTATGCCTGAAACTACTAACTAGTAAAATTATTTTTAAAAATAGGAATAGTCAAATCTGTTGCACTCACAAGTTTCTCTTTCTCTAGTTTTTGAAGTAAACCCTCTAAGTGACTCCCAGAACGGGACTTCTCCACAACTTCATACAGGCTACAGTACACGCCATTCTTCCACACTGATAGGACACAAGGGGAGAAAGAGAGTGTAAGAAAAAAAGAAACAAAATTGTAATTCAGAAAACTTGAAAATTCTGAATTTAAAGAAATTAAATGAGAACAATTTACCTTCTTTTCTTTCTTGGTAAGTTTCTTTCAAGAACAATGCTGGTGAAATTTTTTTCTTCAAATGATCAATGCTTATAACTTTTTCAACCTCAAGCTTCTCAGAACTGGAGAAGAAGGGGGGGAAGATAAAAAAATAAAGACCTCTTTTTTTACCTTCTATATTCCTACACTCACTGATAAAATAAGAAGCAGTAAATACATGCCCTTAAGAATAATTTCTTTGGACTATCTCATGAGCCAGGGGTGTTTATTCCTGCAGAGGAGTGTGTGTCACTTGAATGGAAAAAAACCCAACAAACCCACAAACAACAGAACACCAAACAGCAAAGAGATGCTGACAGCTGTCTGCCTGAGCTCAAGAAAGTTCTGGACATACATGACTCGACTCCTGTTTGATGTATTTAAGGCACTTCATCAGTATTTCAGATTTTCATCTGAATATATCCAAAACTCACCAGTTTCTACTCAAAAGAGTTTTGATAGAGCAGTATTTTAAACTTACTATCTAAATGGCAATACTCACAGCTTGCATGGAAGGAAAGGTCGTGCTCCTGATTTTAGGGAAACATGGCACACAAGTTTGCCTTTATTCCAAAGCTGTCCTCTCCACAATGTAACGTTAGGTTTCTCTAAATTAAGATGGAGAAAGGAAGACTAAGTGAAACCACTTGCTAGCTGTGACTGAAAGAAGAGGCTGCTGAATCTCCAAAATCAGTATAGGGAAAATTTCATTCAACACCAGACAATAATGTTAAAAGGCAACAGAAATGGTGTTATCAACCCTGTTATGTTTTGATCTGCTCTGAGCAGAGTAAAGGAGGTTGGTTTGTTACCTACACCTGTCAGTATAAGCACACCCTTGATGCTAATTTCTGAGGAATTATATCCTCTTTCCTTACCTTAACTGTCAACCACTTTCATACATATTAACTTTGCTTGAATGAGGTTCAAAACAAAGCATGACAGAGAATCATATTATTTGAAGTGCCATTGAACAAGAGATTCAGGAACTGAAGATCAGTTCCTACTACACTCTAAGTAGGAAAAGAGGGAAAAAAGACTGTTGACTTTGTACACTTATGGTTCATTCTGATAAAAGAATATATATATTAAGGGGTCTGTTTGATCATCCAGTATCAGCAACTAGCATGGTTCAGGATAAAATTCACGTATACACTCAGCCTAACTAAACTGGTCAAATATAAAACTACAGGGGAAAATCATCAAAACCTTCCCAGTCTGTATCATAAAACCAAAAAATGGAATTCATTCTTACCTGTACTTCTATCTGTGTGGAAGGTGTTTGCTCTAAACAAAGGAAGAGACAGAATGACTAGGCTGGAACAGAGAATTCTGACCATTGAATTTTACATTAAGAATAGTTTATCAGTCTAACAAAATAGGAAGACTGGTAATTCCCACTCTAACCTCAATCTACCATGCTGCAGCATCTTGTACTGTTTTAGATACCTTGATAACTGCTTTTAGCATTTCATAGTACAGTCCCCACACCTGGACATCTTCCCATCAGCACAGGTATCACAGTGGATCTGTGATCAACTGGCCATCTACATATTCTCTCCACCAGCAGATACCAGTGAAGGGCTCAGAGACAAAATATACAGAATATTATTTTAGAGTACCAAGCAAGATAATGCTGTGAACGTTTTTATGTCCATAAATTTCCCCAGTTAGGTAAAACCCCTCAGTATTTGTGGATTTCACCCGGGCAAAAGGCAAGCAGGTGGGAAGAGCAGCGAAACTGCTTCCCACAGGGGCCACCCTGCTGCATAAAACCAATTCTAGCACCTCTTGCTTTGCATCAAAAAGTGTAATTATTATACTAAGTCCCTGTGACACATTCATTCACTTCAGCACTGTTCATTTACATAAATTCTAAGCTACTGCCCAGAGCTATGAATTCTTCCTGCTACATGCAGATTTTCCACAACTCATTTCCTAGCTTACCTTGATGGGGGCACAAATTTTGGTCCTTGTACCATGTCATCTTTATAAGTAAATGAAACAACAGCGAAAGGACAAACATGTCTTGGTCTTTGCCTGATCTCATCAAAGCCATATTCATAAAAGTAGTACTGCGAAAAAGAAGGGACGATGTTAAATCATTAATTTCTTTGAATGCTGGTATTTAAAATAAAGAAGTTTTTAAATGCTCCTCTCATATGTACTAGAGAATACAATAAATTAAGATAGTTTTTTTAATCTTCTCCTTCCTTTATTAACCACTTAGATATCGACAGTACCTTCAGGAGTGAATCAAGAATAAATCATTATTGAAATGCAAAATTTACTTGAAAGTATTTTTGGTGAGAGAAGGGATTAACTAATAAAAAACAAAAAAATTCAGAGGAAAGTAAATATTGCAATGAGTTTTGGAGTCTATCCTTAGCTCAATCACCAATATAAAATGTTAATTTAGGCAAATTTGAAATGAGAAATGAAAAAATACATTCATTTTTTAGCCATCTATTTCACTGATTTACAGAAGACAAAAGAAGTTAATATTGAAGAGAATGCTTTCAAGCAAGAATCCTGAAATCTGCAGACTTGGTAGAATAATCTGACTGCAACAGATTGTTGCAGTAAGAGATAGAACACCTGGCAGAACATAAGTCTTGGAACTGACTTCATTCTGTCTTCCCTCATCATCTCCAAACCTGAGAATCTGGAAAGGGGAATAAGCAGAAAACAAAAACAAAAAACCACCAAAAAAAAACAAAACAAACAAAAAAAAAAAAAAAAAAAAAAAAAACACAAAGTCCTCTCTTCCAGCCTCCATTCCAGTTCCATGTACATTCCCCAGTTTTTTCCTATTCCCTCTCCCCCCTAATGTGAGGGAGAGCTTCCCCTGAGGTCCAGGATCACACCATGGGAACAGCAGAGGCTGCCATGCTGTTCTGGGATTTCTAATGCAGCACCTGTGGACTGCTGCACACACCCAGCTGCAGCTTCACAGGGAAGCTCAGGGGCTGTTCTATCCCCAGTGATTTTCTCTCATCATTCAGAAGTTCTGTTTGTGAAGTTTTCTGGAAGAAGGTGACACAGGCCCAGCTGTACCTGAGTGAGCTCGTAGGCTCGGTAAGCCAGCAAGGAGGTGACTTTAACTGCATTCTTTGAAATGTGACACTCGTGGTTTGGGGTGGGATCCAACACACTCTTGACAGCTGATTCCATTGCTTTCATACCACTGTAGTCATATATGCTTTTCATTTTTCCCTGTAATAAAGCAGAAGAATTATCAGCAGGAGCTTTGTCCTGGAAACTGACAAATTGCTTCAAGTACCACACAAAGTAAGAGCAGAGAAAATAAAACAAGCCATTAAGAAAGCTACTTCTGGAAGTACATTATTTTCATACTTTCAAAAAAAACCAACATATTTTTGCCTTATATAACAATTTATTATGATTTATTTAAGCTTAATATCAATACTGGATTTTAAATCTAGTAGAGGTCTAGTTTCTCTATACACAGATGACTGCACAAATTAAAAGTAAGTTAGATTAAAACCACCTATGTGTTACCAGTAAGCAATGTAATCCTTCAAGAATAGCAAGATAAAATTACCTTTATTATTTTAAAAACAATCACATCTCCAGTTGCTCCAGATTCTAGAGGATTAGGCTGCAATAAATCAGCATACTTGGAGATATATACACCTGAGAAGAGTATAAAAAGAAACCAAAATACATTATGCTGAATGTTAAAACATTATTAGAGATTGAAAAAGTCTTACATGGGATTAAAGCTCAATGCACACAAAAGAATAAAGATACAATTGACACTCAAGTGCAAAGGTAAAATAATTTTGTGCTTTTCTGTACTTAGTTATTTCATAGATTTTACAGCCTCAAACACAGGCTGTCATCTGTTGGTCTGGCTGACTACCTCAGATCAAAGAACTGTAACTGAATTCAGATACCCTAAAAAACATCCATTTGGCTTAGGTTCCTCTCATTCCAAGTCTGTATTTAACTGCTTGAGCATATTGCTCCAGACCCTTTACCAGCTAAACAGTAAAAACTCACATTCTCATAAAGCTTTGTTCTCCACCTCTCACCTATTTCTGCTTTCAATATTCACCTCTACATTCATTCATATTTTCTGCTTTCAATATTCATGATACCTCTGTACCATGTTCCTCTCACACAGGATGACAAAATTAGTTCCTTATTTTCTATTTGAAAAGCTTTGCAAAATGAACTTACTGTCTTGCACTCTCAAAACTCTTTAACACCTTCTGACTCTTCTAAGTCTCCAATTTATCTATGCTCTTCTGGATTTGTCGATTCAAGAATTTTAGTTCTATCTACATCAAAACTGAGCTGAGCTACTGTGTCCATGAGGTATCTGTGAATGCACATACCTACAAACAAACACAGAGGCAGCCAGCCACACACTGCATTAGCTCTTTGGCCCCCCAGGTTTACTGGAAAGACATGGGATAGTGGTTTGACTTAAAGCCAAATGAGAATTCAGTGTCCCCTTTGGAAAGGGAATTTAACTGAACTACTCAAAAACAGCTATGAAATAATGTTCTGAGGTCTATTTCCTTTGCTAAAAACATCTTGCTGTGACACTGCTGCAGTTAGTGATACAAAAAAGACTGAAAGTTGAGACAACTGCATCACATTATCTGCCAACTGCTACTGAATAACGAGCACTTCTAATTAAAGATAATTACCCATGGAAGGGCTGCCGAGAATTGTGATTTTGGAGTGGCCAACCTGCAGCCCCTTTTCACATATGCTCTGGATCTAAAGAGAACAGAGTTTTTTAAGCAAGTCTGTTAGGAAAGCCAGGATATGAACAGAACAAACAGTGAGAAATTACAATTACAGAATATAAATTGAGATTTAAACAAAACCCCAACCCTTACAAACAGAGGCAAGACTAGTCTGAATTCTCTATAAAACTATTAAACTGTGTAAGTTGAACTCTGGTATGGAACAGCTACAGAGACTCACCTGTATCTTAAAAAACCACACCCTCTCTATACCTTAAACACTCTTTATGAATATTACTTGCCTTTAATACAGAAAATTTTAATATTTAAAACAGAAGTATACCTGTCAAATGATTGCATGCTTAAGAAATCCCAACTCTATAATAGCATACAAAGCACAGAAATCACCTTTCCATCACTTTGATTAAAAGTATGTGATCAAAGAAGAGACAGAGAAGACAATGTCCATTTTGTAATATTACAGGTTACCCTGTTGATGCAAAAAAAGAAGAAAAAAACACCAAAACCCAAATGCAATGAAAGCATAAATTATTCCTCCATTAAAAAAAAAATCCAAACACAAACCAAATAAAAACTCACATGTCATCCAGAAAATCTATCCTTCTATTTATAACACAGAGCCTAAACCAGAGAAGACACAGAGTCATGTAAATGGAGTACCTACAGTAGCAGGGAATAGAGGATTTAAATGGTGACAGATCCCCTTCCCATCCTTCTACACCATCCAGTGCTGAATTTTGCAAAAGTAACTTTAAGATTGTGTCAAAAAAAACATTCTGAAAAACCCAAAGGCCCAAAAGCTCCTAATGCTGAAGAAAGCATTTCCCCTGCAGGGCTCAGTCTCACCTGGCAGCGATCCACCATGAGGAAGGCGTAACTCTCCGAGAGCTCCTTCTCCGGGCGCCCGTCCCGCTTCAGCTCCCTGCGTTTCTCTGTGAACTGTTCACACACAAAGCTCTCAGCACAGACACACACACACTGCTGCTGCCACACTCAAGTGTCAGTGTTTTAAAGCCCCAGCTATGTTAGCAGATGCAAGTGTACATAAATAATCAAAAGATAATCCAAATTAAATCACTGGATGCTATAATTAGATTTCAAGAACATTATACCTGTGGGAAATCTAACTGGCTTAATCTGACCAAGTATTTGGTTTTTTTTAAGAGACACTCCTCAAACAAACCTGTGCAGTAACAGTTTCATTTAATCTTTGTAGCAGAACTGGCTAGAACCATCCAGCCCAATGCCTCCCATATCATCTTTGAAACTCCAGAAATAAGACTTTTTCTCTTTTTAGGAGATAGATTTCTTATACTGTACAAACATTTTTGCAGATGCACCTCACTGCTGCTGAGGTGGTTTTTACCAATATTTCTCAGTTGTAACCATGAATAATTAATGTAATATCAGAAAAAGCTTCAGTTTACTTCATAACTTCAAGATTATAATCACAGCAAACGAATTGAAAAGCTTCGTATGTGAAGCTTTGGCATTGGGAATGAAAACTTCATTTGAGAGTGATGAGAACAAGCCAAGGTTGGATTTAAGAGACACCACAAAAGGCACAACAGAGGAGCTTCAACCAAGGTGCTCCAATTACTAGATCAACTTTAGTTAAAGTACTTCTTGGAAAACAACAAAACTACAGAGATTATGGAAACTTCTATCAGGCACATATTTTAATCTTAATTTTCACAGGAAACATCAGCCCTGTAAAGACATTAAAACAAATTTCTGGGTTATTAAAATACCGTAATAAAAATCAAGAAAATTTTTGACAGCTAAAAACACACAGACAAGTGGTGCCAAATACAGTTTTTCTTTTAGTCTTCTTGGGGTACCTGGCAGGCAAAAGTTGAAAACTACACAGTAATAAACTTGCCTGAAAAATAGTTGCTTTCATTTCTGAGGATGTGAGTTTGCAATTAAAGACCAACTACAAAACTGAAAATAATGCCCAGGTCTCTGCCTCTAGATTGAGAAGCACTGGCATTTGACTGGTACCTTATTGAGAAGTAGAAGCCACAAATATACTCACTTCCTTTTCCAACAGTTCACTATGAACTAAGCTGGCTCTCTTGTATTTAAAATTGGACACTGAATTTGGATCCAAGTAGGAAGAATGCAGGATGTTTATAATCTCCTCAAATTCTCGAGACTCTGGAAGTACTGGTTGAAAGAGTGCTATAAAAGAGAAGAAATAAAATAATTGGCGCCGATATACACGTGAAAACATCCAAAAGTTTCCAGTTCACTGACAGTTTATGCATGAAAATAAATGGTTTGTGATTCAATTACAAACACGAAACACCTAGAATACTTGGCAAATATACACTTTAAAAAGTTTATCTTAAAATTTCCTAGAATGATAGCATCTTTTAAAAATCACAATTGTGTTTTTTTAATATTGCTCTTGAACAGCTACTAGTTCTCAGAAGTTTGTAAGGGAAGCACCTCAAGTCTGAATTTACCCCTTGAAAAACATCTAATATGTACTGCAAAACACTGTAATTAAACTTTCAGAACTGTAATTTACTAATTAACTCCTTTAATTAAGAAGTAGGAACAAATTGTCCTAATAAAAACCCCAACAAGAGTTTCATAGCTTGGCCCCACTTCAGAACTATTATGAGGTTTTGTGTTTGTTTGCTTATGGCAATTAAGCTAAATATGAAGAAAACCAATCCTATTTAAAGAAGACAAATAAGCTCCTATTACTAAAAATACCAGGACCCCACTGCCTGTGTTCATGCTTGATGATGTTATCCCTTACTATACCTGCTTTTTCATGTGCTGCTGTACAAATTCCCTCCTGGGCAAACCTCTACCCGAGTTTCCACAGGGAAGCAGCCATGTCCCTGAGCTCCTCATCTGTGTTTGGGTGCCAAGGTGACAAAGTGATCAGAGAAGCAAACCGGGGGGACCCAGCAGAGGATGGCAGTGAAGATTTTGAGAGCAGTGGCCAGGAAAATAACATCTCTGGGGGAACTGAACTAGCACAACACAAGAAGTGGTTTTTATCCTCAGAGTAACTTTCAAAACCCCCACCAAAAGTGCACAATTTTTACTGTAGTTATAACAGTTAGGAACAACAATAGTACTAATCTCACCAAAAAAACCCAACAAAACAAAGACAAAAACAACAAAAAAGCAACCTACCATGAGTCTAACAACAAATTAAATTTAATTCAATCTTTAGAGTATATCTTCCAATTTCATTAAGTAATATGGCAGTAGATTTAGGCAGCAAATCTACTTTCCCTCGTTTGCAGAAAAGATTTACTGCATAAGCCTCAATATAAAACAAATGTTCCTAATGAAAACCAAACTGTTCTGTGCTATTTAGTAAAAGCTGCACACTTTTAGAAGGCAACACCACATCTGCAAACTGAAATCAAGCAAGGATTCCAACACCACCAACAATGAGAAAGCAATTTTTTTTTTAAGAGCGGAAATTATGAAAGTGATTTAGAAACCATACTTATGTAACATCCTTTTCAGTAACCACACCTTCATTTTTCAAAAGCTGACTGCAAAATGGAAGAAGAATTGAGAGTGAATGGAATTCTCA